>NC_088345.1:30085000-30192500 GCF_036884655.1 Musa acuminata AAA Group | reverse complement strand
CCGTCGGAGTCCCTATCTTATTGGATATCCAATAAGCCCCTAAATTATTGGATCCCATGGACGAGATCTAATAAGAGCCCATGAGAGATTTTTGGATAGAGATCCACTAATATAAAAGGCTTGGGTAATTGGATGCAAATCCAATACCCACTAGGGGAGGATCCATTAGGGTTTCATAGGGGACCTCTATAAATAGGAGGGATTCAATGGTTTATAAGCTAGAGCTTTTGCTTGCCTCTCCTATTCTCCTCCCTCTCTCCACCTCAAAGTAGGCCTGGAGTTTTGAGGAGCGTCGTCGTAGTCCTACTGTGTGGATCACTACTAGAGAGGAAGACGCTTGACCTCCTTCACCCTCTCCTAGAGATCTGCAAGGAAACAGAGATATATGATCTCCCTAGGTAACACAATATATTCTATACGCAGTTTGTTTCACAGATTTTTTGCACCAATCTTCGTACGACGACGAACATCTTTTTGGGAAATTAGGGATTTTATTTTTTTTGTTCTTTCACTGCGCATGTGATGTTCTCCGAGATAAGGTGCATTTGCCCAGAAGCTCCCTTCGTCTTTGGCACCATGCAAGATGAGTCCGCTCCGTCAAAATGAAGGACCTATGGAACAATATGATCCTGCGCTTGCCTCTGCAAGAGTTCATGTCCTTGACCTCTATCTAAGGAAAGCATTGTGCCTTCATTTTTGCATTGAAGGTACTTCACCAAGTTACACCCAAGTTGCTCCGCTCCTCATTTTTGCATTGAGTTGATGGTGGCCCTCGCGCCCACCATTCCACAGGTCAGCCCTCCCTTTAGTCCAATCTCCATATCAACTCCAAGTGTACCTTCATTTGTGTTGCTTTGGGTCGCTCCCCCACTTGATCTCGTAATGCATCCACCAATGCATTCTCTCAAGCGAGATCATACGACAACTCATCGCCGCTTGCTCGGTCCATTGAGCTTCGTGGAGTTATTGTTTGTTGAGGTACTCCTCCTCAACATGCGCGGTCTGTTACACATGATTCTCTCTTTGGAGAAACCAAAATCTATCCCTCTTGGATAACTGTCCCATTGGAGCAATATTTCTCTTCGCTTCTTTCTCTCCGAAAATTTCAGAGACCACTATCCCCTTCGGACTACTCTGATTTGCTGAACAAACTATGCATTGTTCTGTCGTCTGCAAACGCACTTCCTAGATTATGACTCCACATTAATACAGCCCCCACTGCACCACTCAAGGCCTAGCAATATGTTGAACTTGCTGCACACTTCAGCCTCCTACGGACGTATCCTTCACATGCCAAAGAGAAAGATTCAATGCTCCATGGCGTCGAGTTTCGGTCGCCTTGGGATGGCCGTGAATATTCCATTATCCGCATACAAGCCTATGCATGAGTATCAAATTCTTTGAGTTAGCAATTTCCCTCACCTCTGTGAGCTTTGCATAACTCTTTCGATCATTGAGCAACTCATTCCACTTTGCATGGTATCATCCTTTACTAAGCGCCTAGTTACTAGTCATAGGTGCCCAGGAAGTCAATCACGTGAGTGATGGCACGTGTGACTTGATACAGAATCTTTTTACTTATTATATTTTGGCGTATATCACTTTATAACTATTGCATAAATGCATATATATATTGTGATGTCCTTGGATTTGTGCAATGGGAATCGGATTGTGATGAGATCACGATAATGAGATCGATTCACCTTTAAACACATATCCTAAATAATCCTGGTCATAGGTTACTCGAGAGGGACATCGTGATAACCGGATAGACTGGTGTGCTGTATACCCGTCCATATGATGGATGCAGCTGGTCTCATAGCTGCTCGTGTAGGGACACTAGGGATACAGTACAGGTGCTCATTGGAGAATGAGTTCACTGATTGATCCGCTTACGGAATGCTGGATGGTTGATGATGCCTTATTGTCAGACAGCGATTCTATAGTCCTAGTGGTGTATTTGGTCCTTAGACTTGAGACACCAAGGATGTCCTGTATGAGTGCTCCACTCTTTAATACCAGACTTATAGGTTTGGCTGTCCCAGATCTAGTACAGTTGGTCATTGGGAGTGGTAGTTGACTTTACGAGGGCTATTGAGTGTCGATAGAGGATCATCCACTCTCGGCGTCATGAGAGGAATATCCCATGTGTTCTTGCTCAGACAAATCCCTAGCCAGGGTTATTCGGGTTGAGAGAGAAAGAGTTCTCCGGGAGAATCCGACTAGAGCGAGACTTGAGTAGAAACCGTATAGGTCTGACAACACCATGCTCGATATACGGTCTCTGGGATATTAGATGGATGAGGGACTATAGGTACATGGTAATTGAGGACAGACAGGTCCAATGGATTGGATTCCCCTGTATCGTCTGGGGACTACGGCGTAGTGGCCTAGTACGTCCGTAGTCGATGAGTCGAGTGAATTATTACAGAGATAATAATTCACTGAGTTAGAAGGAGTTCTGACAGGTATGACTCACGGCCAGCTCGATATTGGGCCTAGAGGGTCACACACATATGGTAGGCATTGCGATGAGTAGAGGTTCGGATATGAGATATCCGACGGAGCCCTTGTCTTATTGGATGCAGATCCAATACCCACTAGGGAAGGACCCATTAGGGTTTGACACGAGATCTCTATAAATAGGAGGGATTCACAGCCTCATAGGCTAGAGTCTTTGCTTGCCTTTCCTATTCTCCTCTCCCTCTCCACCTCAGAGTAAGCCTGGAGTTTTGAGGAGGGTCGTCGCAACCCTGCTATGTGGATCACCGCTAGAGAGGAGGACGCTTGACCTCCTTCACCCTCTCCTAAGGATCTGCAAGGAAACAGGGATATACGATCTCCCTAGGTAAAACAATCTCTATACGCAGTTTTGTGTTTTGCGGATTTTTGCGCACCAATCTTCGCACGACGACGAACATCTTTTTGGAAATCGGGGATTTTTATTTTCTTGTTCTTCCGCTGCGCATATGATATCGCCCCCCATGATTTCCCAACACTAGCTTGCATTGAGTACCATCAAATATTGTTGTCAACGTTAAGTTGTAGCTCAAACTCAGTCATCCCAACATTTGTGCGCTCCGCATTCTTCCAAGCTTTCTTGTTCTCGTGGTGCCTCTTGTCCAAAGGGTTTGGTCATTCCTCTGAATACCAATCTCAAATGCCCGCTCCTCTAAATGACTCCTTTTCCCTATATCTCCATGCCTGTTTTCCCCCAAACGGTCGCGCATGTACTAACTGCCCTCAACGCAACCCCGCTAGGGTCCCCACATTTTCATGCCAAGTGTTTCTATGAGCGCTTGTCCCGCTCTAATACTATCTATCACAGACTTAACTGGTTTTGCCTAAGTCGTGTGGCACCCTTGTATGTCTGTCTGCAATGGCCAGCCTCCCCGAAACCTCCCATGGTCCCTTAAGACCTACAAAAGAGAAAATTGGTTAGAGAAAACACCTCAATTAGGATCCACAAGCAAACATTTCTGAAAACACTTCATAGACAATGCAAATTACAAACAGACTTTACAAGCTCTGAACGGTTGCACAACAAAGGGTCAAAATGGTTCACTACAGACCGAATATCTCTCACAAGTGTCTACATGACATGATCTTTATTTACAAGCCTAAGAAGGCCACCAAACCCAACTAAAATGGGATTGTTAAGCCTTCGACCGTTCCTCTACATGCTGTGCAAAGCATGAACAAACAGAAAGACACATATATACATAAGTACTACATCAAACATCCTGTTTAGAACTTTATCCGTGACAACCTGGGAGACTAAGTCTCCTAGACGGTGCCACTGTCGGCCAAGCTTTCAACATCCTGGTTGGGCCATGAATTCGGCCCAAACCAGCCTAACTTCGGGCCTAGTTGGCCCTTAACATAGTTGATGGGATTACCTCCCAATCCCAACTCCAATTATATGCTAACTACGATTCCTAAGACATATTCTAAGCATTCTAGTTCCGGTATGTCAATTGGTCTTCCGACAAGCTTCTAGCGATCTTTCGGCGAACTTCTGATGAACTCCCAACAATGTTCCGGCAGACTCCCGACAAGCTCCTGGACTTCACAACGATCTTCTTGGCGAGTTCCGATGAGCTTCTTTGGCAAGCTCCTGGACTTAACGATTGGTTTCGGTAAAACTTTTTATGAATGTTCGGACTTCCGATGAACTCTCGAACTCCCGATGAAATCGCGTTCTTAACTCCGAGACCTCATTTTGCTTTATGTCTTGCTATTGTAGTTAATCCTGCACACATAAAAACATACTATGATCTAGACAATTTTTACTAAGCATGAATCATATCGTCCGGCATGTCATTGGTCCATCGACACTTCGTCCGATTCTTCGGTGTATCATCCTCTCTTGTGACCTATTGCCCAATCAGCCAATTGACCTCTGCAACTCCGATATCATTGGTGCAATATCCGCTCTTCTTTGCCTGATGCCCGAATCCATGGCCCAAAGCCTTCTATCGATATGTCGATTGATCCTCCGGCCCGACGTCCAATTTTTTGACATGTTTTCCTCCAGCCCAACATGATTCT
Source organism: Musa acuminata AAA Group (assembly GCF_036884655.1). Lineage (NCBI taxonomy): Eukaryota > Viridiplantae > Streptophyta > Magnoliopsida > Zingiberales > Musaceae > Musa > Musa acuminata. Next base: position 30,187,949 of record NC_088345.1, on the reverse strand, counting down.
TCCTACTTTAATTGTCTCTCCTTGATCGAAGTATCTCGCGTCACTCAAAACGCAGATCAAATCATAAACACTTATCAATTTGTTTCATTATCAAAATATGAGATTCAACAATCTCTCCTTTTTTTATTATGACAATCTATTGATGACGGAGTTAACCTTAACTCCCCCTATCAATATACCATATTGATAAAACTTTGAATTCAAGCTGAATTTAAGTCATTGCAAATATCATCATGCATATTTGCAATACATCATCATGCATAACATAATCATACTTCTCCCCCTTTGTCATCAACAAAAAGGAGAAGTTACAACTATCAAGTATTTGGACATAGAAGTTCAAATCATTGCAATATAATCATAATATTCAATTTTATCATCATACAAGCTAGCAAATTTAGCATCACTTTACAACATACATAATCATTAAATCATCATTAATTTTAAAGATGTGAAAGATAGCAAATTATGCAAGTTTGTATTTTTGTTTCTTAAGATAGGCAATCTATCAATTTTTTGGTGATGTTCAAGATAGCAAGCTCTTTCTTCTCTTTTGAGAAGTGTCATTTTTGCTTCCTTTGTAAAGTGCAAGCTAGTAAAATTTTACATTATTTTACAACATGCAAGCTAGCAATTTAACAAGTGTTACTTCTCTTTGAAGTATGAAGCCTAGCAAGTTTTTTTGAAAAATAATGCAAGATAACAAGCTAGTAGGATACAATGTTTTACATGAAGCAAGCTAATAAGTTTTGCATCTTTTTGCGATATGTACATTTACAATTTTTGCTTCTCTTTAGATATGCTAGTAAGCAAGCAAGTTTTTCTCCTTGCAATTTGTGAGCTAGCAAATTTTACACATATGAAAGTTGGCAAGATTTTTGCATCTTTTTGAGATGAGTAAACTAGCAAAATTTGCTCCCCCTTTGTCATTGTCAAAAACAAGGGAAGAATACAATGTTGTAGTTCTTTTCCCTTTACAATAATTTTCAAAGCATGACAAAGATAAAGTATCAATCTTATTTCAATATGTTTGTGCATCATTATGGTTTCAATTTACAACATGCACAATTTTAAAACTTTGCATATGGTATCCTTACTTCATGCATGACAAATAAATCAATCGTCATGGGCAGATCATACATGATATTCGTGCATTCATGCTACATCATTTTGGTAACAAATCATAGCATTTCAAATCATGATGGTATCTAAATGTCAAATTATATTACATCCTATCATGCATGATCATAACTTCTCATTTGTTTGCATCAACATAAATTCATGATTATGTCATGCATAATTTCATATCATCATATGAAAAATATCAAGAGAATTTTGGTGATAAGATATACAAATTATGAAGACAAATTATGAATATCAAGAGACATATTATGATTCTTTTTGGATAACTCAAATAGCGAAAAGAAAGAATCATAGTAGACAATCTTGATTTATAAAAAGAATTTTCAAGTTATAATTCTAAGAAATCAAGAGAAACCATGATTCATTTTAATAAATCTCCTCTTAAATAAATAACGAAAAGAATTATTAAGAAATCATGATATAGATAAAATTCATTCAATCTTGTAGGAGAACAAGATATTAATTCATGCATATAAAATCTTATGATTCACATAGAAATTCTCCTCTTTAGTAAAATACTAAGAAAAATCGTAGGAGTACAAAGAAGAGATCTTGATTCATAATAAATCTTAATTTGTAAATGTCAAGGAATCAAGATCATGATTTTGATAAAACTCATTCAAATTCAAATCATCAAAACCATCAAAATCTCAATATTTCTTTCAAGAGATTCAAAATGGCATAAATAATTTTATTGATCTCTTAGTGAAAAATTGATAAGGTAGGGATTGAGAAGTTTTCAAGAAAAGTGCTTTCCTCTTTTTGTTTCAACTTATTAATTGATTTCATACATGTATGTTCTTTTCTTTTATGCCAAACCCATGCATCATTCATTAACACCAAAAAAGAACTTTCAAAAGATCACAAAAACTATCATGCATAAGTTTAAAATATAAAATCATCATTTCTTCAAATCATCATGCTTAATTAAATATAAAACCATCAAGTATGATACTTACATTATTTTATATAAGCATGCCTTTGTCATTTATGCCAAATCAAGACATGTATCCTTTTTAAAATCGAAAAAGCCACTTTCATTATGGTAAAAATCGATAATCCATAAATCGCAAGAATTATCATGCATAATTTCAAAAGATACACTCATTAAGTATGATATTACTTCAAATCAAACATGACTTCATAAGGCATTTTTAATCAAAAATATTTTTTTTGTTTATTATAAAATATATAATTTTTATCATTATTTTTAAAATCATTAGAAAGGTAAGCATGATCCGATTTTATTTTTACATTTTTATTAAAGATGCAATTAAAAAAAATATAATTTTTCTAAACTAATTTAAGAACAACTCATGAAAAATATTATATAATTTCGAAATAAATTAAAGGAGTTTCGTTTGAGTTGTTTACCTCATTGTCGAATGTCATTAAGGCGTAGTTTGCCACCTCGCCTTTATTGATTTTCTTCTTGTCTTCGGATGAGCTCGATTCGTCCAAAGTCACATTCTTCTTCTTCTTTTTAAGTAAATTTTTAATTTTTTATTCTTGTTTTAAAAATTTCATGAGAAGTTCAAGTTCATAATCACTTGAGCTTATGCTTGAGTAGTCTTCAATTGTTCTAAGTCTGAAATCCTTCTTGTTTTTTGGAAGATGGTTCTCAAGTTCTTCACATACATTGCACGTCATTTCATAGGTCATCAAAGACTCTATAAGTTCTTCAATTAGAAAATGGTTCAAGTTCTTTGATTCTTGTATTGTCGTTATTTTCGAATCCCAATTTTTAAAAAATAATCATAAAATCTTGTTAACGAGTTCAAAATCCGAAAAACTTCTATCAAGTGTTTTTAACTCATTGACGACACCCGTAAAATGGGTGTATATGTCAACAACAGTTTCACTTGGCTTCATTCGAAAAAGTTCAAAATCAAGCATTAAAAGATTGACTTTAGAATCTTTTACTCTACTCGTACCTTCGTGTGTGATTTCGAGAGTGTGCCATATTTCAAAAGTCGTTTCGTAAGTAGAAACCTGATTAAACTCAGTTTTATCCAAAGCGCAAAATAGAGCGTTCATAGCTCTAGCATTTAAAGAAAAAGTCTTCTTCTCCAAATCATTCCAATGGTTCATTGGAAGAGAAGACATTTGAAAACCGCTTTCGACAATATTCCATAAATTCAAATCCAACGAAATCAAGAAAACTCTCATTCGAGTTTTTCAATATATGTAGTCCGTCCCATTGAACAAGGGAGTACGAATGAGATAGTGACCCTCTTGAAAGCCGAAAAGAGCCATTTCTCTTGGGTGTTAAACCAAATGAGAAATACGAGGCTCTAATACCAACTGTTAGGAATGAGTCGGCACTAAGAAGGGGGGGGGGGGGGGGGGGGGGGGCGGGGGGTGAATTAGTGCTATGGTAAAATCATGTCGGTTCTGAAAAAATCTTCGTTTCATATGATAAAAATCAATTTCAGAAATGCTTAACTTTGAAGGCAATAAGAAGAGCGTAACAAGTAATGAGAAGGCAGTTTGCAGTTTAAAGTAAATTGCTCAAAGTAAAGGCAAACCAGATTTTTATAGTAGTTCAGTCGTCATGACCTACATCCACTCCGCCGATTCTTCTTCCGTTGAGGCTACCGGCATCTACTATCGGTCTTCCTTCAATATGCAAAGACTAGCCACCTTTTACAATTCGATTCTCCTTTTATCGGGTTTAGGAGATAACCCTTATATCCTCACTTACTCCTCTCTCAAACTATTCTAACACTTAGAACTTTTGAGAGGAGTTCACACAAGATTGTAGTAGCGTTTCTTTCTATATTTACTCTCAAGTCTTATGTATCTTAATCAGGGATGAGAGAGGTATTTATAGGCATCAAGTTGATTTAAACTTAGAGCCTAAAAACATCTCATCCCAGGTTTCCTAGGTATGGGTGGTACCACTGCTTGGCATCCTGACACTAGGCGGTACCATCGCCCAATCTAGGTGGTACCACCGCTTGACAGAGCTCAGAGACCGAGCTCTAGCAGTACCACCTCCTAATAGGGGCGGTACCATCACTGGCAGCATTTACTGCTAGTAGTACCACCGCCTAGTCTGGGCGGTATCATCGCCCATCCACTTGGGAGACTGAGTCTCCCAAGCGATGCCACCACTGGCCAGGCTATCAGCATCCTGGTTGGGCCTTGAATCTGGCCCAAACCATCTCAACTTCGGGCCCAGTTAGCCCCTAACAGAGTTGATGGGATTACCTCCCAATCCCAACTCTAATTATTTGCTAACTACGATTCCTAAGACATTCTGAGCATTCTAGTTTTGGTATGTCAATTGCTCTTTCGGCGAGCTTCCGACGATCTTCCGGCGAACTTCCGACGAACTCCCGGCAATGTTCCAATGGACTCCTGGCAAGCTTCTGGACTTCATGACGATCTTCTTTGCGAGTTCTAATGAGCTTCTTTGGTAAGCTCCTGGACTTCTCGGCTGATTTCGGTAGAACTTCTGACGAACGTCCGGACTTCCGACGAACTCTCGAACTCCCAACAAAATCGCGTTCTTGACTCCGAGACTTCATTTTGCTTTATGCCTTGCTATTGTAGTTAATCTTACACACATAAAAACACACTATGATCTAGACAATTATTACTAAGCATGAATCATGTCGTCCGGCATGTCATTGGTCCATCGACGCTTCGTCCGATTCTTCGACGCATTGTCCTCTCTTGCTGCCTATTGCCTAATCAGCTAGTTGACTTCCGCAACTCCGATATCCTTGGCACAATATCCACTCTTCTCGACTCGATGTCCGAATCCATGGCCTGAAGCCTTCTATCGATACGTCGATCGATCATCCGACCCGACGTCCAATTTTCTAACATGTTTTCCTCCGGCCTAACATGATTCTTCCTGCTTTAATTGTCTCTCCCTGATCAAAACATCCTATGTCACTCAAAACTCATATCAAATCATAAACACTTATCAATTGGTTTCATTATCAAAATCTGATGTAAAAAATATCAGAAATATCAAATAAAATTTTGAAAATAGGAAAAACTATATTTTTGTCCACATGGAAGCAAAGTTTCCTTGAAAGTTTTATCTTGTGTTGTTGACCCAGTTATACAGTGTTTGAATTGCTTAAAAAGAATATAAGTGAGTGTAAATTATGGTTTTTTGGGACCACACTTTCAGAATAGATTCTAAGCCTATTTATAAGTTCAAATGTTATAAAATATTGAATGAAACATGACATTTTATCAACTTTTATTAAAATAAAAAAAGAAAAATTCGGAATATTTATAATCTAAAAATATCAAACAAAAATTTTAAAATAGAAAAAGTTATATATTTTTTATTGCTATGAGAGTAATTCAAAGGTTTCCTGAAAAGTTTTAACTTGTTTTGGCTAGGTTTTAACTGGGTTACAGAATTGCCCCCAAAACAGTATAAGTGAGTCTAAATCATGTTTTTTTGGACCACACTTTTTCAATAAGTTTCAAAGATATTTAGAAGTTATTTTAAAGATATTTTTAAAGCACATTGTAGTATTTTTTTTTGGGTTATTTAACCATTCAAGGGTTGAAATCAATTTTTATGGCTTAAAAATGAAAAGTAATGGTAGACCTTTTCAAATTTATGTTGAAGATTTATTAAATATAGAAATGTTTTTATATTTTATATTTTTTAAAATATATAAATATTGTTATTATATTATTCTTCATTTTATAGTTAATAATATTATTTTTAAATTTATTATTTATAATCTTTTTTGATGATTTAAAGTATTTTTTATTTTTTAATATCAATTGATATATTATTAAATTATTTTATATTATTCATTTTAAATTGGTTAAAGTTTTTGGTTGGTTCAATCAATTCAATTGATTGGTCATTTTTAAATCATCAATATAGTGAATTTGAAAGGGGAAAGAGATAGAGAGGATTTAACTTTTTAAGAGAAAAAAAGTAAAAGGTGATTGAAGATTATTTTTTGTCATTTTAAAAATTTGAGACTCTCCGTTGAAATATTTGGAAATGAGAATGTTTATTGAGAATTTCATAAAATAAAAGGCTTTTCTAAAGAATTTATGTATATTTTTATACTGTATTATAGTATTGGACTGGTTCATCCAGCGGATCGATCTATAGAAAAAGGACGGGGAAAAGAGAGACAAAGGGTAGGTGGTCTTTTTTTTGTTTTTTGTTTTCCTTCCCAAAATTCGTCCAAAACAAATTCGTTTTTTATATCTAGAAAGCATGGCTACTAGGCCTATGAATCCGAATCCGGATTCGGCCCAGATACGGATCCGACTACCGAACACGGGCCCCGTCGGAGTATTATTCGGCTGCTGTCGGACATTACCCATTTTCACCCCCGCGTTGATGACGATGATTTGGAACACGTAAGGCTATTTTAGGAAGATAAAAGAAGGGAACCATGGTAAGAAGAAAGGAAAGGGGGAGGAGCACGGACAAGTCGATGGTCTTATCTCACAAGTCTTTTGGAGCCCGACTTGAATCCGTTCCCTTCGCATTCCCTTGCCTTCGCGACGTCAAAACCCACAGGCGTCTTCGAGCAGAGTGGCAAGTAGTTGTTTTGTCACTGACAAAGACGAAGTAGCGAATTATTTCCCTCTCCGTAACAAAGAAGGGGAACTAATTAAGACGCGAGGAGCCCTAATTCTTCCTCCCCCGACCCACCTTTGGATATCGTGAAGAAGCGCAGGAGGAGAATGCGTCGATCCACTGGGCTTTTTCTTTCCTCGACAGGCTACTCTAGCCTCGCCAGGCCGCAATAGATTCTGCAGGTCGGATTGCCTGTGGTTTTGTGGATCGAGGGTTCTGTTCTCCTTCGTTTTCTGTTGAACTAGTTTCTTTTGTAGTTTTATGTTTGTATGCGAATTCTTAGTAATCCTCTTGTAAAAGAGGTTTCTTTTTATCTTTAGTTTTAATATCAATGGTGGTGAGTGATATCTTTCGTGGAAAGTACCAGTTTTGACATTTTATTTTGGAGTCTTTCGGCATGATATACTTTCAAGTTTATTTGGTGTTTGATTATTTAGCTCAATAATCAGGACTTGATTTTCTTTAGATATACTGAAAAGTAACTTTGACTTACTTAGCTTAATAATTAGGACTTGATTTGCTTTAGATATACTGAAAAAGGGTAACTTTGACCTATTCACTTGGGGCAGTAAAGTTGACCTCATTATAAAACAGTTGTCAGATTCATTAGAGGTTGAATGTTTACCATCTGAGCTTGTTACCTATCTTTTTGTGGGTTGTCTTAGTGGTATTATTCTACTTGTTGTGTAAGTAAAGATAAATCTGCAAACCTTTTATCTCTACTGTTGAATCTGATTATTTCATGATACGCTGGATGCATCAAATATTTGATATACATGAAGAAGGATGCATGTAAAATATATGGAAATGACTTAAATATTGTGGAAGGGAAGCTTTTATGTAGCATAGTATCTAGGAGCTTCCTTCACAACTGCATAGAAGCTTTTGGCTGCTAATTATTAACCTACTCAGCAGCTTTTTATGAAGCATAAACACTTCCAAATAATGCCTGTTGTTTCTGTGTCATATGCATGTTGGGCATTGATACATGTGGAACACTTCTGGACAAGTGCTGGATAGTTCAGAATATATTAGGATTCTTTTACCATCTATACTTAAAATTATTAATGAGTAGGGGACATTTAAGTCATTTAAAAATGACTTCAGGATGTGTTAAACATATGGCAATATGTACACGATTTGGATTTATAATTTACTCAATGTTTTATGTTTGGGTTCGAAGTGATTTTGTGAACATTTGCTGCTTATATAATTGTTGTAATGCTTCTCTTCAGTTTAACATTTGATGATCATAATTTGCTATATACAGTTTAAATTCGCAATAATGTATCAAAGCATGCCTTCATTTCGATGTGCATGTCATCTTGTGTCCTACTTCTGTAAGATTTGCCATTTGTGTGTATTCTTGTCGTGTTGTGTTTGAGTCCTATGTCCATGTTCATGCTTGATGGGCAGCATTATGAACTTGCAGAACAAGTTATCTTCAAGTAGTTAGTAGTCAAGTCGGGGATCTCTTGTATCAATGCTTTGAGGCAAGGCTGTAAATACTACATGAGATTTATAATAGCAAGGTATATGGAACATCTTCATAGTTCACTTATAGGTGGACAAATTGACATCAATTATTGTAAGATTAGGCAGCATTGTAAGACTTCCAAAAAATCCAATGGATATCCATTATTGTAAGAAGAATATAAATAGAGAAGGCATCATGGAATTATTAACTTCTCTTTGGCTTGGTTGGTCTATGATTAAAGTGTCTTTGCTAATTGCAAAGGCCCCTATAGAAGATGATTCTGATAATGATCTGTGCTCCAATTGGTTTCTTGAAGGAGACCTTCTGAAAACATGATTTAAGTGGCATGGTGTGTTTTGGTTTTGGAGGTTTTATAAGAGCATTGTTGTTAAATGCTGTTGATATGCTGGTTTAAACTGGCTTGATTTGGTTTAAATTCTTTCTTATTGAATTTATTTAAGAAGTACATACATGTTTACTAAGAGTTCATGTTGATATGCTTTTTATTTGATCTACCCATATTTGCAGGTTGTCATATTTAACTTTCAAAATATAGGGCAGGAACAATGAACAGTTCGTTTAATGGGCAGATTTTGGTCGACAAGCTTGTCAAGCTCAACAGCACACAACAGAGTATAGAGAGTATCCTTCCATTTTCATTGATGTAAACTCATTTGGCAAGTCAACTATAGCAGTGTAGTACTTGTAATATCTGGTGTTGTTTGTAGCTTACAGTTAATGAACTAACCTTCATGTTCATGATGTTTAGAAGTTTTCCCAGGCTGTATAATGTAGTCATGTGTTGCCTTGCCATAGTGCTAGGTTGACCATTAGAAGAGCACCTTTGCAAAGCCACAAATTGTGTTATTTGTTGTTGCTTTTAGAGATAGAAATAAATGTGTATCTGGTGGCACATTCTTAGTTAATGATGAAAAGAGAGATTTAATAAAGTAGATAAGCCATCATATAAATTCTCACTATTCAGGTGCTTTTATATTTGTAGTCATGACAAAAGAGAATAACTGAAATGATCTTTAATGATAAATCAATGTGTCTAGTAAAATTTGTCTAAAGTTGTCTCTCCCAAGTTTTAAAATTTTGGTGCAGACTGATATTTACTGGTTCGATCAAGCACTAATGTTGAAACATATAACTCAAGAATGGTACAAAATCATTCATTATTTATTATTTTTTATCATATCCAAATCCAATGATACTGGATTGTGCGGATCAGTATACTGGCCAATATATTAATATTGTACCAATCTAGTAGGTTATTGAAACCAGAATCAGACTGATTCGATTATTGCTCTATACTTTATAATTTCTTCAGACAACACCATTGAGAGAAATAAGTTAACACTTCATGTGACTTCTGATAGAACCCTTATAGATTCTAAACTTGGGGTTGATCTCTTTAGGGGATCGACCTCCTTGGAACTCTATAGGGGTTCCTCCCTCCAAGTTGTTGCTCAAAGGCTGCAGAAAAGATTCATCTAGTGCTTATCAAAAGAGGTGGAATACATGACTATTTATAGGGCTTCTAAACCCTAACTCCTAATAGGACTCTTACTTAAGACTCATACTTCTAACCAACTCCTAATAGGACTCCTACTCAAGACTTCTACTTCTATCCAACTCCTAATAGGACTCCTACTCAAGACTCCTATTCCTTTACAACTCCTTATTTTTTTCTATGAAATAACCTCCTAACCCTAGCCGGCCACTTCACCTCTTTAATAGGGGTCGGCTTAGGTAGGTTTTACATAAATGTCCATCTCAATTAGGACTCTCCTAGCTAGAGTCCTAACAAACCCGCCCTCTTCAAATCAGCCTTGTCCTCGAGGCTGACGATTCATGAATTTTGAGAATTTGATCTTCAAGTCATCATAGTTCTCCCAAGTGACATCTTCTATTAGTAGGTTTGCCCACTGTATTAGCAATTCAGTAGTGGATCGTCGTCGTCAGTCACGATCCGTCGATCAATAATGACACTTGGCTGAGTCAGAAGTTCTCCTTGGGTAGTCATATTTGGTGGGTGGCTTTGGGCTGTCTCCAAGCACATATTTACAACTTCCGTCTGGCCGTCGGTTTGTGGGTGATATGCCATACTCTTTTTCAATTTAGTACCCTGCATATAGAATAACTTTGTCTAAAATCTGCTCGTAAAGATGCAAGTAGAATTTATCATAAGCACAATACGTCCCTTATAGCGTAATTCTTTTGAGTCCCAATTGTAATGAGCCATGGGGCTTGGTGCTTCCTCCAATTTTTTTATAATTTTACTAGTCTTTGAATCTTCCTGCCATTCCATCTTAATATCCTCAAGGAAGTCGTTGGTCGGAAGTGAAATGGCCAAAACTTCAGCTTGCTCGGTTAGCTGCGAAAGCGCATCTGCAAGAACATTCTCTTTCCCCTTTTTGTAAGTTATTTCATAATCAAATCCAAGAAGTTTTGTTACCCATTTTTGCTGTTCAAGGGATGATATCTTTCGCTCCAAAAAGTACTTGAGGCTTTTATGGTCGGTTTTAATTTGAAATCGTTGACCAATCAAGTAGGGTCTCCACCTTGTTGCTGCGCGCACAATGACGAGCATCTCCTTATCATATGTTGACTTATTTTGAAGGGAGGGAGATAATGCATTGCTATTGTATGCGAGTGGTCGACCATCTTGCATGAGAATGGCTCCAATTCCGACTCCAAATGCGTCGGCCTCAATAATGAAGGGTCGGTTGAAATATGGTAGTGTTAGCACCGGCGTCGTCGTCATGGCTGCCTTAAGTTTGTCGAAGGCAGCGAAGGCTCTGTCTAACCATTGGAAGACATCTTTTTCCAGTAAGAAAGTAAGTGGTGCATTGATCTTTCCATAGTTTTTCACGAACTTACGATAGTAGCCTGTTAAACCCAGAAAGCCATGTAGCAATTTTATGTTTCTCGGGGTAGGCCAGTTTTGCATTGCTTCAATTTTGAAGGGGTCCACTGTCACACCTTCCTCTGATATGATATGCCCAAGATATTCCACCTTCTGTTGAAGAAAGCAAAAATTCGTAGTGGTTGTTGTGTGTTCAAAAGGTGGTTTTTGGTATGTCTTCTTCGCACACTCATATTTGATGATACCCGGATCAAAGGTCCAGCTTTGTAAAGATTTGTGCTCCCTTTCATCTAGCAATTCATCTGCTATTGGAATAAGGTATTTGTCCTTGATGGTTATGCCATTGAGAGCTCGGTAATCAACGCATATTTGCCATGTTCCGTCCTTCTTGCGTACAAGTAGCACCGGTGAAGAATAGAGGTTGCAACTTGGCCGAATAACTCCTGTTTTGAGCATCTCTTTTACAATCCTTTCTATTTCATCCTTCTGGAGATGTAGATATTGATATGGCCGAGTATTTGCTGGAGGTTTGCCTGAAAGAATCGTTATATAATGATCATGCCGACGGGTAAGAGGTAGGTTGTACGGTTCGTCAAATATATCTGAAAATTCAGCAAGCAAAGGAAGTAGGTTTGGATCTTCAAATTCTATTGGCTCTCCCTTAGTTTGCTGCTCAAGTTGTACCAAAAATCTGCTGCATGCTTTATGCAAAACCTTCTTCATTTGTTGTGTGTAAATCATCGTTACGTCGCCCCCACGTTTCCCGTTCAGTATCACCTGTTTCTCCTTACTGTAAAATTTCATAATTAGTTGCATAAAATTCCAAGAAATATCACATAATGTCGTCAACCATTTAATTATGAGCATGGCCTCATAATCATCAAGAGGGAGAAGGAAGAAATATGCAATTATCTCTTGGTAAGGCCTCATGATTAGCAACAGTTTCACTTGCGGGCGCCTACGATCATACTTCAAAATCCATCCATCGGTGACCTTAACGTCAAACTTGTTGCTATTCTCAATAGGTAAGGCCATCTGGATAGTAACCTTACTGTTTAGAAAGTTATTAATACTGCCCGTGTCGATGAGAAAAGTGATCGGTTGTTGTTTGAGAAGGCCTCCAACTTTCATCGTTTGCGGGTTTGAGTAGCCGGCTAGTGCATGTACCGTAACTTCGGTCGGTTGTGGCTCTTTATCTGCATCTTCTTCTTCATGTTCAAGGCTCTCTTCTGGATGTTCAATGATCTCTTCTTCTATTGGTTCAATCATAAGAAGTCTCCCTTTACTACAACGATACTCACGGCTCCACGGCTCGTCACAATGCCAACATAACCCCTTCGCATATGGCTCCCGAAGCTCTTCTCTTGTTAACCTCTTTGGTGTAGGGACTTGGTCAATAGTAGGGGGGGCTGAGGGCTTCAATATTACTGGTTGAGGAGCGACCCTAGTCCTTCGAGCTTCTTGGTTCAATTGCTCCTCTTGATGTCGTGCGAAAGAGATGGCTGCCATAAGCGTATACGGTTGTCGTGCTTTAACTTCTCTTCGGATCTCCGGCTTCAAGCCCTCAATGAAAGTCCTCAATAGCTGTTTTTGAGACCAATCATGAGTTTGATTAGATAACCTTTCAAACCTGGTTTGGTACTCCTGAACGGTGGAAGTTTGTCGGATCTTTGCTAGTTGTCTATCAGTATTCTCGTAATCAGTTGGTCTGAAGCGGATCAGCAGTCCTTCTTTGAATTGTTGCCATGAAAGGACTCCATAAGTATGTTCAAACCAGTCAAACCACTGTATAACATCCCCTTCAAGATGTATAGCTGCAATTTTCACCATAGATGCATCCGCGGTTTTATGGTACCGAAAATATCGCTCCGCGCGCGAGATCCAACCAATCGGGTCTCCTTCTTCCCATCTAGGGAAGTCCACTCTCATGCATGGATAGTTGGGGTTGGTCATAGAGCTTCCCCTCTCTTGGAAGTCATATCTTCGGACTTGGTGCGATTGGGCAAAGCTCTCTCCTTGATGTGATTTCTTCGGGTTTAGTGGTCGGCCCAATCTGAGTTCGGTAAAGAGCGTCCGAATCTTATCCTCCATTCGCGCCTCGAAGGCTTCAAATTTAGCATTGATTACCTCCTCATATGCCATAGTATAAGTCACAAAATCTGTGATGTTATGATCTCTCTTTTGTTGTCGGGTTAAGGGCATGTATTGGTTGAGAGAGGTGATGGTCGAAAGGGTTGGTGGATTGGTGGATGTAGGCTACGGTTTAGGCTTGTTTTGTGGCTATTTTGGGTGCAGTTTGAGGGTGTGGTTTAGTGGAGTTTTAGGGCTGTAGATGAAAGTTTTGGATCTGTGGTAGATGGTAGCAAAGGTTTGATAGAAATCAGTGGAAGTTTGCTGCAGAATTGTGTTGTCTTATAAGAGCAGAATTATCGTCGAAGAAACAGCGGTTTCTCGACGAAATCTCCACAAAAAATTTGAGAGATTTGAGGAGAGAGTTGACAGCAATATCTCAGTTTATATGATAGCAAGGATGTCCATCAAGAAAATTTCGGCAGTAACAGCAAGAAAATTAGTGTAAGTTGCGATAGCAGAATTCTCGTCGAAAAATTTCAGCAACTTACGATGAAAATTTGCAGCAATATAGGAACGAATTTTTTTTTTTTTTGGGATTTTCGGATAGGGATAAATAAATTGCAGCAGCAGTAAGGTAGGAAACGAGAACCTGTTGCAATTCACGGGGAGATCAAAGGATGATCTGCGGTGGTGGAGATGATGGTGGAATTCGACGACGATCTTTTAAGCAATTGTGGGAATTGCTTTGGATGGTTGTGGAGGGTTTATGGATGGTTGTGGAAGGGCAGCGAGACGCCAAGAACGCTGCTCTGATACCAGGTGATAGAACCTTTGCAGATTCTAAACTTGGGGTTGATCTCTTTAGGGGATCGGCCTCCTTGAAACTCTATAGGGGTTCCTCCCTCCAAGTTGCTGCTCAAAGGCTGCAGAAAAGATTCATCTATTGCTTATCAAAAGAGGTGGAATACATAACTATTTATAGGGCTTCTAAACCCTAACTCCTAATAGGACTCTTACTTAAGACTCATACTTCTAACCAACTCCTAATAGGACTCCTACTTCTATCCAATTCCTAATAGGACTCCTACTCAAGACTCCTATTCCTTTACAACTCCTTATTTTTCTCTAAGAAATAACCTCCTAACCCTAGCCGGCCACTTCACCTCTTTAATAGGGGTCGGCTTAGGTAGGTTTTACATGAATGTCCCTCTCAATTAGGACTCTCCTAGCTAGAGTCCTAACAACTTCCTTTTGGATGCATTTTCAAACACCTTTGTGCTTATTTATTATTTTGTCATATAATTGAAATTAATGAATTTGCATCATTCATATTTTTAGTTTACTTAATGTTGAATTTGTTGATCCAAATACAAATAGATCAAGTTAGATAGTGCTAGTGAAGATTTAAAATTTGTTCCATATTGGTAGTAGATTTCACTCTTAGCCAGAAGCTTCACATAATTGTGAGCGTGCATCTCTTTTTGGGAAAAAAAGCTATGATTATGCCCGTAATAGAAAGAATATTCTCTAGTCCAGTTGTGAGGATAGAGTCTTCATTTCTTTCTCTCATTTCATATTTGTGTAGGCATAATTTGCAGTATGCATGATTATCCTCACTCATAATTTAAGTATACTTAACTTGAATAGCGTTATCACATTGGTGTATCTTCCATAGAAACAAAGCAAAGCAGGTTGTGGAAACATGGCAGTGTCAATTTTATTGCGCTCCAAGAGATCAGCGAATTTGCTTTCTATATCTAGCAAATGATATTTTGCAAAACAGCAGGCGAAAAGGCCTGGAATTTATTAATGAATTCTGGAAAGTTCTCCCTGGTGCCCTTAATGATGTATTTAATAATGGGGGTGAGTTTGGAAGAAACACTGTAATAAGATTGGTAAGTAGAATCAATTTATTTCTCTCTTTCTTTGGCATGCTTGTAGTAAGACCTTTAATTAAATTTATCTGACTTATAATTCACAGTTGGTTTCAAATTGAAGTTTGCTTGCATGTCATTCATGGTTGTGTATCTAGTGAATATTTCTGAATATTAAACAGCTCTTGTTTACTTAAGCCATATGATGGGTGCTGACATGGAACTTACATAGTGTAGAAATATGCCTAATTTTTCACATATTTCTGACAAATTGTTGCTGTAGAATTTTTGTGCATTATCCATGTATATCTGATTTTGTTGGATTTTAATTTAGTTTTAGTATCATATCTGTAGATTTTTGTGCACGTTATCCATGTACATCTGGTTTTATTGGATTTTAATTTAGTTTTAGTAAGGGTAACATAAGATGAATTTGGAACATTGCTACAACTACAACCTAAAGGAAGATCCTTAATTAGTGTGAGGAATATATTTTAACTTATTAGATATCTTTGATGGAAATTGTTACTGCTTATATATGGCTAACTTCCAAATTCTGTCACAATGATTGTCACACTTGGCCCAACCTGTACTCTAGAAAAAAGCAAATGTAACTCCCATAAATATTATGTATTGTCTTGTACAGTTCTTCTTTGTTGATAAAATGCTTCAATATTATGAAGTTATCATGGTTGCAAACTTACCAGACCATGTGTACTGTTAGATGAGATATTCAACATTGAGGAACAAAGTTCACTTAAAATTTAAATTGCTAATGATCTATGGAAGTTGCATGACTTTTCAGTTTCGGTGGACATAAAGTTATAATGTTGAATTAATTTAATTTAATTTTACGCTTGTCATTGATTACTTGTATCTGCAATTTATGTATAGGTTCCATGGAATGTGTTCTGTTAGCAATGACACAACCTAGTTGAAATGACAAATTTTGAAGGTACAAAATTGAATTAACAATTAGAAAAGAAATAATATGCTACAAAATATCTAGCACTAACAATGCTCAGAAACCCTTTTACATAGAAAAATGCTCCAACATATATGAATCATCAAAGGAAACAGAAAAACAAGTTTAATATCAAAATCCATCTTCTGCAATTATTAGTGGCAAATCAAGGAGAAATAAGTCTCGTATGTGGGTGGCTAGACACCTCGAAGCCATGTATGCGATAACAAATCAAGGAGAATTGTTCTTAAATTCTAGAGATTAAATAATTTCTTCAATAAGTTAGAAGTATTGGTTTGGTGGCAGATATCAATATGAAATACTTTATAATTCCCACAAAAGAAGCCCAAAAAGACACCTAGAGGATCTAAAGTGTCAATCTTTTATGCCTGTCATGTATAGTAGTAATTACTATGATTATCCCCATGTTATGCTCACTAGGATATTTTTGGGTTTCTCCGGTGGATGTCAAAAGCCTCCATAAGTCAGAAGTCAAATTTGCAGATTGTCCCTTTATCTGATGGAGACGTTTATGTATAATGTTGTAGGAATATGCAATTAGTTTTAGTTGGATTCATGGTTCATATTCTAGATCAACCTAAGCCCTCTATTTCTTGATTTAGTGTATTGACACTTCTACTTAAATGGACTAGAAAAAACTGTCAGGAGTAACATCCACTCTCAGACTCGATGGCTGGGGCTTATTGTGTATTCTTGCTGCATCCTGTCTGTGAGAGACCACATAAATCTTTAAAGTTTTCAGGTTTGATTCAGTCCATCTAAATGTCATTTTGTTTACAGTGTAAGACTTCTAGGAAAAGGAAATCTTTCATTGGTTTAGTCTGGTATTGATCAACTGCAGGATTTCATAGACTTTTATAAGAAAAGAAACTCTCTGGTGGGATTATTCAGTCTATTATCTGAATCCAAATGGGATCCCTTTCTTTTAAATGAAAGGAAAGGCTGCCTGTTCCTATTCATACCTGAATGTATCGAACCACCATCTTTGTCTTATATTAACTTTCTATTGTTTTGCCACTAAAATATTCCCAAATTGACTATTAAATTTGATTCTGAACTCAAAAAGGGACCTACCTAATAAATGATTAACTAACAGACAGATTCTTATTATATTGTTTTGAACTTTTGATCCTTTCTTAACTGCAATAAAAGTGACAGCAAGCTACCAGAAAAATGCCTAATAATGATACAAAATAATTTATACATAATCTCGATTTAGTTATTTTAAACAATATGACAAGTTGACAACAACAAATGATAATGTCCCAACTATTTGGGATCAGCTAAATTGATATTATTCTTATGATTGAGCATCGTACAAGGCAATATCTCTAGTTAAATCAAGAGCAGTCACATCCTTTTTTATTGATACTACTAAAGTTCTCTTGGGCAACTTTTTTTCCTCTTATCACACCACTAATACTACTGGATTCATCTCATCCAACCACAATATTGATAGTCTCTTCTTTGGATGATGCACCTTCATTTTATTCTTTGTTGGGGTTATACCTAATTATTCATGAAAATATCTTTTTATGTCTTCATAGGTAATTCCGCACATCTACCTCGACATGTTCATCTTAGCTGCATAAACTGTTTTTTGTACATGTTTCTTAACTGCTTAACAGTCGGGCCGACCTTTTTTAAGCAGTCTTTCCTCAACATGATCCCTCTAACTGCAGATCAGGGTTCATCCAATTGTTTTGGCTAGAAATAATTATGTTCTCATGGTTATTTGTCTTTGTATCTTGTTGGATCCTTGGTTATGTACAAATTATCAATTGATTAGATATCACTATCCCTAGAGCATAGCTTTTGAATCCAACAACTAGGTCAAGTGCCATGAGCCATAAACTATCAGTTCATTACATTTACATGCTGAGATTTGTGATCCAAGTCTTCACTTTATATGATATCAAAAATACCTATCAGATTATAACACAAGCAGTAGACAGGAGAAAGAATTTATTAGTAGAAGAAAAGTAGGATTAGATTAACATTTGTATTTATATAGAGATGTTTCCTTTTGAATGATGGGAATAGAAGGTTCTCGATGCTAAAGGTGCGTTGTTCATATAAACTTTTGATTTCAGACATGCTTGGCGATCAAGTCTATGTTGTACATCTTTCTTGCAATTCAGTATTTGGCAACACTATGTTATGGATGTCATTTCATTCAACTGAATGCCTAGTTTTTATTTATGTACAATTGTTTGATCGATTGTAGTGTTTCTTTGGTTCTCACTTGGATTGCTAAGGCTGTTATCATGATATGTTGCTCTTTCGTGACTTGGGTGATTAGTATTTGAGTCATGGAAATAGCCTCTTTGCTTGTAAGGGCAAGGTTACACTTCTCCTTAGACCATATCTTAGCGGTAGTCTTATGTGCCGGGCTTGGATTGCAAAATATATAAGAATGAAAATTATTCTATGATGTGTCATTTGTTTAATAGACCTTCTACATAAAACTGTTTGTTTTGTTACCAATTTTTCATTCATTTGCAAAATTTTATTTCAACCTAAAATTTTAATCAGCCACCTTTTGATTCTTCTAAATATCATCAGATTGACATATGGGAAGAACGCAAAGTCTTTGGCTCTCATGGACAAGTTCTTAAGGATGATGTCTTCGGAAGAAATATTGATAATAGAAATAGAAATGAGAAGGGCATTACATACAAGTTGGTAAGGATTTCAAACATTTAGTCTAATGTGTATCTTGCCATGCTGAAATGTTTGTGCAATGCCATATTTTATATACTAGAGCTGTTAATTAAGATTACATGCATCACCATCTGCATGTTTGCCATTGATAGAAACAGCCTGCTGGGGAACAGCTGGAGAAGCTCATTTCAGGCTATAATCATGTTTATGGTCTTCCCTTTGACGAAGATACTTTATTTGGAAATTATCAAGCTGCCATTAACTATATCGAGAAAGTGCAGAAGGAACATGGAAATGACTGTAAGTTGAATGACTCTTAGACTTTCATACAAAGTGGAAATACATCAAATACTTAGTTGACATGAAAGTTTACTTCCTTTCTACAGTTTCTTAGAATTCTGCAAATTTATTGCATCATGAAGCTAGCAAATTTTTTAGTCCTACTCTAGGGCCAATAAAATAATTGATAATACAGATATGTTTTATACTATTCCTGTTCTGAATTACAAGGTTTCGACCATATCACTCTGCTGTCTATGGGCATAAAATAACCTCTGTAGATTGATTTCATCTGACAAATGGATTACTAACAGGTCTTCGGCCTAGTGGTTAAGTTGTCTCTTTATCTTGAATAGGTTCTAGATTGAATATTTGTGGAGGTGATATCCAAAAAACCGTATGTACAAAAATGAAAACTTAAAAAAGAAGTTGACATATGAATGTAACTTTATTTTGTAGGGAGGTATCTTTCTGAGCACTGCTAGTTTGGAAACTTCTAAAGATGTAAGATCTTACTTATAAGGACACTTTAAAATCCCAGTTTCTCTTTTGAAAGAACTCTATTTTATTAGCTTCCATAAATAGATATGAAATGACAAAATTACATGCATGAAAAATTGGACATCATTAACAAATAGTCGACTTTATTCAGAGCCTAGACCTTAGTTATCAGAAGTGTACTATCTTTAAGCTTTGCTTATGGTTGCCTTTTGGAGCTAAGTTTTCTACCCTTGCATTTTCTCAGTGCAAGTTTGACTTCTGAATTGCTTGCTTGAGAACTACTTTTATTCTTGTTTGACTCTGTTGGTGAGACATTTTGTTTGCTTTACACATAGCTTCATTTTATTATATAATGCTTTAATAGTTGGATCCTTTTTGTTTCTTTTATTTTTTGTATTCTGGACATTTCTCATCCTTCAAGAGAGAATCTGCCTAGGACTTTTTTTCATACGTATATCTTAACATTCTAAATTCTCATCTTGACATTCTTCCTTCTTCTTCCTCCTCGTCCTCCACCACCTCCCCTTCTTCCTTCCTCTTCTTCTTCTTCCTCCACTGCCTCCCCTTCTTCCATCCTCTTCTTCCTTCTTCCTCATCTTCCTCCACCACCTCCCCTTGTTCCTCCACTTCTTCCTTCCTCTTCCTCCTCATCTTCCTTCGTCGCCTCCTCTTCTTTTTCCCTCTTCCTTCTCTTCCCTCCACTGTGCCTATTCTTCTCTTTTGGTACATACTGGTTCGATCACAGCAACAATATGGGTCCGGTGCCAAACCTGCAGTCCTTGACAATAACAATAATATCTATGAAATTTCAGTTGAAATTATAATCAGTGATTTAAAAAGCGCTAGGCGTCAATGTCCAAAAACGCCCGAGGCGCTAGGCGCTCGTCCGAGCGAAGCGAGGCGCTAAAATATAAAAATATATAATATAATTAATAAATATAATTATTTAAAATTTTAAATAAGAATATACTATTAAATTAAAAAAATCTAAGATACAAAATCAAAATAATATATTATTAATCTAATAAATACAAATACTATTATTAGTATACTGTTAACAATATACAGAAAGAGAAGAACAAAGAGGAGTGTAAGGGGGTGCTGACTGAGAAAAGAGGAAGCGGCAACGACAGTGGCAGCGGGAGCGGGAGTATAAGGAGGCAGCGGCAGCGGGAGCGGCGACAGCGGCAGTAGTAGCGAGCAGCGACAGCGGGAGCGGGAGTGGCGAGCGACGATAGCGACAGCGACAGCGGTAACGAGCAGGGTTAGGGTTGGGCAGCGACAGCTGATATCGTGCTTTAGTTGGTTCGATTGAACCAACTAAAGCATCGGAGACCGAACCAGACCTAAAACGCTAGTTCGGTCGCCTGGTTTAACCCAGACGCTCGCTCGAAGCGCTAGCAAGCGGCGCCTCTTTGAAGCGTGCCGCCTGGAAGTGAAGCGAGGCGCTCGGGCCTCGCCTCGCCTCGCCTGAGCGCCTTTTTAAATCACTGATAATAATAATTACAATTATTAATTATCACTTTAAATTAATCTGTTCCAATAATAATAATAATAATAATAATAATAATAATAATAATAATAATAATAATAATAATAGTAGTAGTAGATGTAGTAGTAGTAGTAGTAGTAGTAGATGGATGTAACACTTTTTGTGAATTTTTATCCTACACTTCTTGCAACTATGTTACCCTTATTGAGAATATGAAAGGGCTCCTGCAGTGATTATTGATTGAAGAACCCATCAGGGTAGAGATCTCAGTTATCTAAGCATCACTGGAGAGTACCCTATTATTTCAGCAGTTTCTTGATATTACAGGTTTCAAATAGCTCCCAGCCAGCACAAGTCCAAGGAAGAACAAACTAAGCTTATGAACCTGATGACTACAATTTGCACCCAAAACATTACACTGAGAAATCCTATAACATTACACAATTCGACAATCAAATCAGAGGCATCAACCAACCAATTTTAAATAGTAACACAAACTTGCCAAGTAAGATTATAACCATGTAATCACACTATGGTCCTTACTGGATAGATTAGATGATCACATAAGTTCTCATTATTGAATTGTCAAGGTATTTGGGATGAAGAAGAACAAAAATCCAGCATCTGATTTATTTCACTCAGTCCCAAGTTACTGCAAGCTGAAGAAAATTTCTGCCTGCAACAGTCCTGTAGTCCAGCACAACACGATCATCTGGCCCTAATCAGCCATTTGAAAATAACTTCTGCAGGTCCGCAAGGCAGTATCCTATATGCTCAGAAAATACATACCAAATTGTGCCTGATTCAGACTCTAATTCATCACTCTGATTGACATCAAAAGTGGAGAAAAGTTAATGGCTTTGGTTATTATGTTACCTTTCTAAAGAGCCTGATATGGCCATTATTTCCGGCAAATTGGAACTCGACACGTGGAATCTAGCTGGAATCCAACATGCCACTTCAGCTACCCAAGATGATGAAGATTGAGTATGCATCTAAAGAGAGTATTTATGGCGGTTATAAGTACAAGGATATATAAAGTGACATCTCATGTATGTTTTCATAGAAAACTAGCTAAACTAACACTTATGGGCTTTAGACATCCATGGACGCATGCTAACTTGACTGTTAGATTGGTTTGGTTGGATAAACCCTCGACGCAATATGACACATACTAACTTGATATTCGGAAGGGTTTTATCTGACAAGCCCTTGGCTTAATCTTTTTCTGGAAGTGAGATTCAAAATGTGGGCATTTTTTGCACTTAAACTAAGTAAAATAAAGGATTTTGCTGCCTTCGAGAGAATCTCTCTCGGCGCAATCTTTTGTTGGAAGTGAGATATAGAATATGGCCATCTTCCGCCGTTAAACTAAGTAGAGTAAAGGATTATGCTGCCTTCAAGAGAATTTCTCCCTCATCTAAGTTCCGAATGCTTAACAACTTCTCTCTTCCAAAAATAATAACACTCGAAAAACAAGTTTCGGTACTTGGTTTTTTCCTTATAATTTTGATTTCAATGGCAGTTGAAGGTATAGTCCTAAAATATATAAGGCTAAAATTATCATGGATTTTAACGGATGGATCTGAATATGATTTCAAAAGAATTTATTTGTTTTGGTCAGTCCTCCAAAGGTACTGTCAATCTGATTCTTTTTAGTATATAATTTAAATGTCATAATGCATGCCAGATCCCCGTTGCAACAGATGCAACATAAGGACATGTTCTCCTAAGTTAACTTAGAGGCACAACTGAGCTATTAATATTGGCCTATCATGTTAAAAGGATATTTACAAAAGCATTGCTACCACAAGGTTCAACATCACTAGCTTGGGGACTTTGATGTAATTCACATCCTACACAAACCTCGTTAGCTTAACCTAAAACATCATTAGACCATTCCTATTACAAAATTAGCTTGTATTGGGTGATTTAAAGATCTAGATTGGATCACATTAGTCCAGTGATTTCAATAGGTGCTCGGGCGAGGCGAGGCAAGGCCCGAGCGCCTCACTTCATGTCCAGGCGACGCGCTTCAAAGAGGCACCGCCTGGGCGCTTAGGCGAGCGCCCGGGTTAAACCAGGCGACCCCGGTGCTTTAGTTGGTTCAATCGAATCAACTAAAGCATCGATGTCAGCCTCACAGCATCCCTCTCACGACTTCCCCAACCTAACCTTGCTCACGATTTTGCCGTCGAAATTGCATACCATGGTGTTACTCTTATGCTGCACTCTTGTTACCGCTGCCGCTGGCACTATCGTTACCGTTGCCGCTGGCACTATCGTTGCTCGTTGCTATTGTCACTGCTCTCGCTGCCGCTGCTCGCCGCTGTTGTCTTACTCTTACTCACTCTTCTCACATCGACTCGATAGTATACTATTAATAGTATATTAATTGTATACTGTTAACCGTATACTAGTAACAATATTTTTTATTTATTAGATTAATAATATATTATTTTGATTTTAATACTGCTATTTTTTATTTTATTTGAAATTATTGTTATTGTTTTGAATTTTGAGACTTTTTGTTAATGTGATATTGTGATTTTATAAGATTTTCTTAATTTAATATCATATTTTTTATTTAAATAATTATATTTATTAATTATATTATATATATTTATATTTTAGTGGCTTGTTTCGCTCGGGCGAGCGTCTAGCGCCTCGGGCGTTTTTGGACCTTAGTGCCTATTGGCGCCTAACACTTTTTAAATCACTGCATTAGTCAAAAAGTGATATGAGATGCTGCATTAGCCCTAGCTTGCTCAACCACTGTAACAAGTCATCTTGGGCTAGAGTTCAGCATGGTTGAATTGGCTTTATTTGGATTTTTTAAGTCATTATGAAGGGCTTGATACTATTCCATTAGTTGCTAACTAGCATGAAATCTTTTCATCTAGGTCTGGGCCAACTTCTACCAGAAGGATTCGACAAAGTCTGAAAATTGTTTCTTATTTTGAATTGAGCTAGAGTCATAACTTATGTATAATTGTAGGACAACCTTTAATTGGAATCAGATTCAGCCCAACTAGGATTTGACCATCCATGGCAGTCCTAAGCAACTCTAACAAGGAGAAAATAGTCTAGGTCAACCGTATTCTAAATTTGAAACTTTTTCTATGTATTTAGGTATTTTAAGAAAGATTTCATCTTTTCTAATTATCTGGTTTAGTCTGTCAAAATACTCCTTTTGTGAGTTTTATTGGTGTTCCATAGTCCCTGAGTAAAGGTTTAGCTAATTATACCTATTACAACCAATATTTTGAAAATTCTAGAAGTTTCTCTTGCAAGTTTTTCTCTTATAAGATTAGTTTTTTCTCTACAACTATGAAAACTCTCTCTCTTCAACACCCACACCAACCCCACCCCCCCCCTCTCTTTCTTGTGCCCTCCCAACCCTCCATTCCCTCTCCCATTCTTTCTGCTTTTGTTCTTTCTTGCAGGTGCTACTTTCTCTTGCAGAAAAGTAGTTACTGGATAGGAGCCCAGACTATTAGCACCTCTCTTCTATGTTGCAGGGTACTTGAGTCAAAGGTATTTGTGAAGAAAATTAAATTTGTGGGCTGGCTTCTCACTATCAAAGAATTCTTTCTCTGTAAGCCTTTGATTTGGATTGTGTTGTTTCTTTCTTTGGTTCCTTTGATCAACTATTCATGTTCAGTCTCCTAAGTTGGATTTCTCATAGGGTCTTGACAGTTGACATCTAAAATTTTCTCATGGATTTAATCTTTCGGAAACTAACTTTATCAGAAACTAACTTTTTTGTTTCGGTTTGGAGATTCTAATACATAAAGCTAAAGAGTCAAGCCTTTCCCTTGTCTCAATTTATTGATTAGGCATATTGTTTTTCTAGTGTTGATGTGAAGTTGACAATCAGTCTTAAAGTTCTTCATGTTTTCCTTAAAACTCTCTTTTTGGAGTTGTGTTCCACAGCTGACTGTGTTTTCATATGAAATATTTGGATAGTTTAAACTTTAAAGTTTGATCTCTATCTTCTCCAATATAATTTGTTTACTCTGAATTCATCTTAATTTGTTTTATATTATTTTTTCCATTGTAGATTACATTCAATGTACTAGGTTCCCCCTAGTTTTATCACCAAAGATAAAACAATTCATTGCAAATTGCAATTTTGTTTCATGACTATAAAAAGATCGATTTATATGTATGCTTGAGTAAATGTGTCTTCATGTTTCGTGGTAATATAACTCCTTTAAAGGTGGAGGTTTGTTGAGCAATATATTTCAACGCATACTTATCCACTTGATATCTCTTTTTGTGATGTGTTTCATCTTTCTTTTTGTTTTATCATATGTATGATAGGGAATTCCAATGGATCTGAAGTAGTTGTGGAGTTGCAGACACAGCATGGCAGACTAGGAGAATGCATTGAACACCTAAAATCAGTTGAATCATCTAGAGCAACTCTGGTTACCTATCTAAGAGAGGCACTACATGAGCAGGTGGGCAGCTGGTTCATTGTTCTCAAGGCTTTGTGCAGGTTCTCTCTTTTTTTTTTTGTGTTTATAATTTTAATATGTTTTGATAACTGTTTTGGGTTTTCAGGAATCAAAGTTTGAACAAGTCCATCAACAACTTCAGGTACACTTCTTTCACATAAGATCTCCTGTTTATTTCAGTTGACATATTACCTCTGACAAGCTCTTGTTGAATTTTCAACTTCATGAACCTGTGACTGTCACACCCTAGTAAACCTAGATTCAGTGTGCTAGCTGCAAATTACTAAAACAAAAATTTACTCTTATTTTATAGTAAAAATTGCTGCTTTTTCTTGCTGATAAGATGATTTTTTTTTGAATTGATATGCTTTTATAATGCAAGTAATATCGAGTCTTGATATGTTGGTCTCAGGATGGTGGAAGACCAAATAATTTATGGTAAAGTTACTGTATGAGAGTCATGTAAGGTGTAGTGCTGGATTAAAAGGAAATGTTCTGCATAGTAAGAGGCTTTAATTTCAAATATTTTAAGGAGGTCCTTGTACTTAAATGCTTTGATCTATATGTTGCTACACTTTATATTTAATTAAAACCAAGATGGTTGCATTGAGCTTTGTGAGCACGTGGACAAGTTTGTGTTCGTAAGTTATGAATGGGCAATGTCTTCTTGGTGAACTTTTTTCTTTTTGGAAGGAGAATGCAGCTATAATTTTTTAAGAGCCAAGTATAAAAGAGTGGATTGGAGCCTCATCTGCAAAGAAAAAGAGAGTAAGGAGTGAGATCTACCAAAAAGGGCTTATGAGTTGAGAAAACTCGATGCTTTGAGCTATTCATTTGAAGGAAAAAATATCCCTGAATAACAACAACAACAAAGTTGTAAGTCTCACCTATTTGGGGTTGGCTACATAGATTTTTGATTGTCATTAAGATCTGTAAAAAATCGTATATTTAGTTAAGTTTAAAGTATTTAAATATTTATTTATAGTTTCTATTTAAGTCTTTTTAGATATTCTTTTGTCTCTCCTTTTACTACTAACATTAATCATTTCACTTCTTCTAACTACTGTGTTTATAGGTTTCTTAGGCATATGCCCATACCGTCTTAAGCGATTATCTCTCATCTTATCTTCTATCAAAATGATACCTAATTGTTCACGAATAAAAATATTTCTTTTCCTATCTGTCCTAATAGTTTCATATATTCATCTCAACATTCTCACCACAGCAACACTTTTTGTATATGTTATTTTTTAACTACCTAACACTAAGAATCATAAAAGTATTGTTGATCTCACAACTGTCTTTTAAAATTTTTCTTTTAATTTCAAAGGTATTCATTGATCACATAAGACTCCTAATACCCCTTACCATTTTAATCATTCTGATTTTACTGTAAGAATAATATCTTCATCAATCTCTCAATCTTATTGAATAAATGATCCAAGATATGAAACTTCTTGTCCATCCAACTTAACTATATTCTCCTACCTATTCCTAATATTACTAAAATTGCAAATCATATATTCAGTTTTAGTCCTATTTAATCTAAAATCTTTAGCTTCTAAGGATTCCCTCAATAACTCAAGTTTTTAATTTATTTCACTTAGGCTTCCATCAAGTAAGATAATATCATCAACAAATAATATACACTAAAGACTAAAGAGGTCTATCTTGTAAATGACTAGTAAGTTCATTCATTATCAATGAAAATATAGAGATTTAATACAGATCCTTGATATAATCTATTCTAGAATTTATTAGACACACTACATATAGTTTTAACATTAGTACTTATATTATCATACATATCCTTAATAACATCAATGTAATTAGTGGATATACTTTTATTTTTTAACCTATCATAATATATCTATATCTCTAGGAATTTTATCATAGACTTTCTCTAAGTTAATAAAAAGTTAAAAACCATATGCAAGTCTTTCTTTCTCTTTATACTTTTCTATTGATTGACTTAATAAATGAAAAACTTTAATGATTGATCTTCTAGGCATAAAACTAAATTGATTTTTAGATATATTTATTTCAAGCCTTATCCTATTTTCGTAACTCTTTCCTAAAGTTTTATAGTATGACTTATGATTTTAATTCATATATAGTTAGAACAGTTTTGAATGCCACCTTTATTCTTATAAATTAGCACTATAAAACTCTTTCTTCATTTATTAGACATCATTTTGAATCTCATAATTTCCTTAAATAAGCTATTTAACTAAGCTATTCCTTTGTCCCCTAAACTTTTCCAAATTTTGATAGGGATACCATCAGATCTTATACTCTTAATTATATTATCTTTTTTAAAGCTTCTTTTACTTCACTAGCTCTAATTTTACGAATAAATCTATGATTATTAAATCTACTATTATTTATCGTTAAAGTTAAGCCTTGTGTGGAATGCTCATTAAATAATTTATAAAAATATTTTATCCATCCTTCTATAATTTCATTATCATCAACAACTATTTCTTGATCTTCGTCTTTAATGCATCTAATATTACCTAAATTCTTACACTTTCTTTTCCTACCTTTAACAATTTAATAAATATTGTTTTCACTATCTTTAGTGCCTAATTTATTAAAAAAATTATTACAAGCTTTATATATGCTTTTTTAGCCTCTTTTTTAGACACTTTATATCTTTTAAATATTTTCTCATTTTTATAATTTTTTCAATATTTAAAACATAATCTTTTAGTAAAAATTGCTTTTTGAACTTCCTTGCACCACCATCAACTCTCTCTTAAAGCTATATCTCTATCTCTGGTTTAATTAAGGATCTCCTCCTTTGTCAAGCTCCTAATATTATTAGCTATCATAGTCCAAATCAAGGTCTATCGTACCGAAGCGTACCGCCCGTACCTGGCGATACGTACCGGTCCGGTCGAAACTCCGGTACGGTACGGTATGGCGGACCTTGGTCCAAATAATATTAATATTATCCCCTTCCAAGTTGTAAGTCGTCCTCCTTTCCATTTTATTCTTAAAAACCCTTGCCTTATCATCTTTAAAATTCCACCATTTAGTCTTAGTAAGTTTTTCTACTATTTTCTTGTTCCACTTTCTATAACAAATATCTAATACCATCAACGTATTGTCACGGATGATTGTCTCGCACCTGTAACACCTTTGTCAACGGATCGTTCGTCTCTTTTATTTGCTTGTACATATGTTTGGCCTGCATGTTTTGCCTCGTTTGTGTGTTTTGCTTGAAAACTGTAAGCAGGAATAGTTTGCGAGACTGCAAAGCGATCGCTCGCCAGAATGGGCAAAATTACCCTAAAATGGCTTAGTTTTCACATGCCATGGCCTATTTTTTGTAGGATGTGGTGCAGAGAAAAACGTTAGCCATCTTAGCACCTTAGAACCCCTAGAGTGGCACCTGGATGGACGAGGATTTGGGGTAATGTTGGGCATTGATTGGATTCACAAGTTCGTACATTAAGCCTATAGGAACTTGCCAACACCCCCGACACCCAATGAGTAGTTGTTTGCAGACTTGCGACTATTCGTATGCCTTCTAAAGTCCTTGTTTTCTCCTTCTCTTTTCTCTCTTGCACACCAAGTGTTTACTAAATTGCTTGTAAAGCTGTCCGCTTCGTGAGACGTCGGGATTTGTCCGTTGCTCGCTTTCAAACTAATCAATTTATTCTTTTATAAGTCCTTCGCGACCTATAAGAGGTTGCAACTAGGCTGACCCTTTGTGAACGAATAACGTAAGGGTATCTTACGACTTAGGCAATTCAAGCTAAGTCCATGACATTGTGGTATCAGAGCGGGCAAGCAATTCGAGCAAACAGTGAAAGTTTCGCAATCTTGCCGTGACTAAGCATCGTGGAGAATCGAGCAAGACGGAACAAGTCGGACTATTGCCCCAAGCAATCGCAGGTGGGTTGCAAGTTGCAAACTTGCTCTTAAATTATTAGTGCCACTCAAGAGGAGCGCGATAGCGAACAAAACAAGCGAGAAGTTGACTGTTCTCCACAAGTGGAGGAAGTGCAACCTGGAGCATCAACTGGGAAAAGAAGCCATTAGGAGAGGCTTACAACTGTGGAAACCAGCCTTGACATTCTTGAAGCGAGTCTAGAGGAACTCTACTGAGGCTAACGAAGACTTCTTGGGATAGAGAACTCACAAAAGGAGGTGGAATCTTGGATCGATAAGGTTGAGTCCCAAGTAGATCAATTAACGGAAGACACCAAAGACTTCATGCAACACCTACACGAAGTTATAGCGGAACTCATGTCTAGGATTACATTGCTGACAAGGGCTCTGAATGCGAGAGGGAGCAACACCCGCGTTGCTCCAGCACAAAACTTGAGGGCACCCGAGTTGCATTGCTATGGGGGTGCCAGGGACGCAAAGGAGCTTGAGAATTTCTTGTTCGACATGGAATAGTATTTTCGAGCTATGAGGCTCGATTGAAGAAATTAAAGTTTCGATAGCAACCATGTATCTGAATGGGGATGCAAAACTTTGGTGGTGAATACTAGTGATTTAAAAAGTGTTAGGCGTAAAAAAGCTCCAAGGTCCCAAAACGCTCAAGGCTTTAGGCACTCGCCCGAGTGAAGAGAGGTGCTTTGAAATATTAAAATATAAAAAAATATATAATATAATTTAAAATATAATTATTTAAATAAAATATGATGTTAAATTTAAAATATACTGTTAACAGTATATTACTTAAGTTAGAGGGGGAGAAAAAAATATTCTCTAAAATTTTAAAATATAAAAAATATATAATATAATTAAAAATATAATTATTTAAATTTAAATATGATATTAAATTAAAAATATACTGTTAATAGTATATTACTTAAAGTTAGAGGTGGGAGAAAAAAATGTTAACAGTAACAGAGGGAGATAGCAGTAGCGTCGGAGGATTAGTTTAAGATAGTTGTGGTAGTGTTGCGAACGACAATAGCGGCAATGGCGGAAGCTATGGATAGCAGTAGCAGCAATGGCGAGGGAAGTTGCAGACAACAGTAGCGACAATAACGAAAGCTGCGGATAACAGCGACAACAACGGCGAAAGTTATGGACAGTAACAGCGGCAGCGACGGAATCTCCAAAGGGCGTCCGTCGGTGGTGGAGGAACCTGCAGTCCTCTCTCTCGATGAAAAAAGGAAGCGACAACGGAAGGAAGCTATGGGGGTTGTCAGACTTGTTCGTCGACAACAAAGGAAGGCTCGGTCCGTTACGTCTACAACGAAGGCAGCGGTACAAAGCGTCGGCGGTGGAGGCAGAAGCAGTGCTAGGGTTCCTCGGGGTCGTGTAGGCGTGAAGCGTGGCTTTTGAGGTAAGAAACTACGAATCGAACTAGCCTTAAACCGGTTCGGTTTGCCTAATTGAATCGGGCGCTCGCCCGAAGCGCCCAGCGCCTGTGTTCGGGCAAGCACCCAGGCGACGCCTCATTGAAGTGTGTCGCCTGGTGTACACACGAGGTACTCGGGCCTCGCTTCACCTCACCTCGCCTCGCCTCGGTCGAGTGCTTAGGCGAGTACTCGAGCGCCTATTTAAATCACTGGTGAACATGTTGGGAAGAGTCTAATAAGGCTAGTGTCGATTTGACACATGGGAGGGCTTGATGTGGGGGAGTTGATAACTCAATTCATACTCGAGAACAAGGAGTTCATGGCAAGAAGGAAGCTGAGACAACTCCATTAAAGTACTTCCATTGAGACTACATAAAGCAATTTTCTACACCGATACTGGACATACAAGACATATCCGAGAAGAACAAGCTGTTCAGCTTTCTCGATAGCTTGAAGTTATGGGCACAACAGGAACTGCATCAAAGGAATGTCATCGATGTGGTCGGGGCAATTGCAATTGTGGAAAGGTTCATTGACTTTGTTTCCTTGGAGGCAATGGGGAAGAAGAAACAATCTTTAGGAAATCGCCAATCTAAGTTATTCCCGAGGAAAGGAGTCCGGAAGCAACCAAAAGAAAAGGAGTTCCCATAAATGGCCAAGCTCAAAAGGCAAGGTCTTAAAACCCGACGAATGCTTCTTGTGCGGAGGACTGCATATTGTGAGGGAGTACTCACAAAAGTAAGTTCTCAATGTATTGACAATATCAATCCATCCCCCTAGTCTAGACAAGGGCCAAGCCGTTGCCCTTAGTTCGAGTAATTCAGAATCTAGCAATGACGATGAGGTGTTGCAAGGGCCTCGCATGGGAGCAATGCATTTGTTGAATACATTGCAGGGTTAAGTGGGGGAGAACATGATGACGAAGCCACAAAAAGTAGGGAGTAGCGAGTTGATGTACGTGGACATCAAGCTAAATGGCCGAGCAACTCGTGCGATGGTGGACACGGATGCTACCCTAAATTTCATTGCTGATCGAGAAGTAAGGTGACTTAGGTTGAACTTGGAAAAGAACCCAAGTCGGATGAAGGCTATGAACTCAAAGGCTAAGCAAATCCTTGGACTGGCCAAGGGGGTCCCCATCGAGATCGGGATGTGGAGCAGAGGCACAAACATGATGGCGGTGCCGTTGGAAGACTTCCAAGTGATCCTCGGAATGAAGTTTATGCATACGACGAAGTTGGTGCCAATGCCATTCCTGAACTCTCTATATCTGATGGGAGGTGATGACCCTTGCATGGTTCCAGTTTCTCGAGGAGGAATCAAGGACTCACAACAAATATTTACTTTACAATTGAAGAAGGGGGTGCGAAAAGGTGAATTAACTTTTGTGGTGTAGTAAAACTAGATCCACTTGATATAAAGGCTACTCGTGAACCTACTGTGGTGGCGGATGTTTTGAAGGAGTTCACTGACGTTATACTACTCGAGTTGCCAAAAACTCTATCGCCACGCGGAGGCATGGATCATTGCATCGAGCTGGAGCTGGGAGTGAAGCCTCTAGCGAGAACCATATTGTATGGCCTCTCCAGAGTTGGTAGAGCTCAAGAAGCAATTAGATGAACTGCTAAGCGGTGGTCTCATCCGTAGTTTTAAAGCACCATTCGGAACTCCAGTCATCTTCCAAGAGAAACAAGATAGGAGCCTCTCATTATGCATCGATTATCGAGCCCTAAACAAGGTGATGGTGAAGAACAAGTATCCCATCCCACTCATCACGGACTTGTTCGACCAACTAGGCAAAGCGAAGTATTTCTTCAAATTCGACCTTCGGTCAGGTTACTATCAGGTGCACATTATTGAAGGTGATGAAGTGAAGACTACCTATGTGACCAGGTATGGAGCGTTCGAGTTCTTAGTGAAGCCTTTCGGCTTAACCAATGCTGCGGCCACATTTTGCACTCTCATGAACCAACTATTCAAGGAGTATTTGGACAAGTTTGTGGTTATCTACTTGAACAATATTGTCGTTTACAGCCCAATGGTCGAGGAGCATATCGAGCACCTTTAAACAATTTTTAAGGTTCTCAGGGAAAACACCTTGTTTGTGAAAAGGGAGAAGTGTTACTTTGCTCAAACGGAGTGGGGAACACCAAAGAAGGTACCGGAGTTGAGATCCTTGGTTTTGTCAACTATTATTGGTGCTTCATAATAGGGTACTTGAAGCGCGTAGCTCCACTGAAAGAGTTGCTGAAAGAGCAGCCTTGGCGATGGTCAAACAAATGTGGAGCGGTATTCCAAGGCCTAAAGGCTGCTATGTTGGAAGAATCGGTACTCAAATTGTTGAACTATAGGAAGCCTTTCGAAGTTTATATAGATGTTTCAGACGTCGCTATTGGGGGAGTACTTATGTAGGAGGGTCATACGGTGGCCTACAAGAGCCCAAGCTCAACGAGATCGAGCAGCAATATCCGGTGCACGAGAAGAAGATGACAATGGTGGTCCACTATCTACGAGTTTGGCTGCACTACTTTCTCGGAACGTGATTTATGTTAAGGACGGAACATCGTATTGAGTTACTTTTAAATTCAAAAGAAATTCTCTCCAAAGCAAGCACGGTGGCAGGACTTTCTGGCTGAGTTTGATATGGCAATGGAGTACTAACCCAGAAGAGCAATTGTCGTGGCCGATGCATTGAGCTAAAAAGTGGAGCTAGCGAATGCCATGCAGTTGGAAGGCGGAGGCCAAGCAAGTTAGTTGCACTCCAACTTCCTTTCCAAGATCAGGGATGAATTGTATAGTGTCTCCCAAGCAGTAACCTGATGCAACTAATTATAGAGAGTAAGGCATAGCGATTTTAGGTCTAGATGGACTCGTCGACACCAAAGTGTCTCGTACTTAGCTGGAATTGCCTAAGTTGTAAGGCACCCTTGCAGCAATGTCATTAACTTAGCTGAAATTGCTTAAGTAGTGAGGCACCCTTGCATCAATATCACAGATTTAGCTAGGATTGCCTAAATCGTGAATCATCCTTACGCCAATGTCACAGACTTAGCTGGGATTGCTTAAGTCATGAGGCTCCCTTGCGTTATCCGTCCGGAAAGGGTCAGCCTAGTTGCAACCTTGCTCAGGTCCCGTAAGACCTATAAAAGAGCAAATTGATTAGTTCAAAAGCGAGCGACGGACAAGTCCCAATGTCTCGCGAAGTGGGCAGCTTTATAAGAAATTCAGCAAACACGGTGTGCAAGAGAGGAGAGGAAGGAGAAAACAAAAACTTTAGAAGGCAAACAAACAGTCTCTCCAAACGACTGCTCACCGGGTGTTGGGCGCGATGGCCAGTTCTCGTAGACTTAGCGTGTAAACTTGTGAAATCCAATCAACGCCCAACACCATCCCAAACCCCTATCTAGCCAGGTGCCACTTGAGGGGTTCCAAGGTGCTGAGATGGCTGACGTTTTGCATTGCACCACAGCCTGTAGAAAACAAGTTGTGGCATGCGAAAACGAAACCATTTTGGGGCAGTTTGCCCGTCATGGTAAGCGATCGCTCTAGAGCCCTGCGATTTGTTCCTGCTTATAATTTTCTAACAAAAACACACAAAACCAAGGCAAAACATGCTGCCAATTATATGTACAAGCAAACAAAAGTGATGAACGGTTTGTTGACAAAGATGATATGGGTGCGCAACGATCGTTCGTGACAAAAGGGAATATAGTTTATGTTCCTCAAGCGGACAATTTGAGGTGTGAACTCTTGAGAGAGTGTCACGATTCCTTTTGGGCAGGACATCCAGGTATTCTCAGAACATTGGCTCTCGTGGAGAGGGCCTTCTATTGGCTAATGATGGGGACTGATGTGGAGGAATATGTTCGAATGTGCCTTGCCAATAAGATAAGGTAGAGCAGTGGAAGCCGATGGGACTTTTGAAGTCGTTGCTCGTACAAGAAAGGTCGTGGGAGAGCATTTTCTTAGACTTAATATCAAGCTTGCCGGTAGTAGGGGGACTCGGATAAATACTCATGGTGGTCGATTGGTTTTCAAAGTCTACAACATTCATTGCTCTGGAGTGCAGCAATGAATGTTGCAGACTTTGAAAACCGATCAACCTCCTACACTGCTCAACGGAGGAGGTAGCCAAGTTGATGATGAAGAAAGTGGTGAAGTATTGGGGAGTCACGCATAATATCATCAGTGGCCGAGATGCACGGTTCTTGGGATGATTTTGGACCAAGCTGTTCAAATTGCTGGTATTTAAGTTATGTTTCTCCACAAGCCTCTACCCCCAAACATATGACAAAATTGATAGAATAAATTCGCTTATTGAGCAATATCTTCGGCATCACGTGAGTGCCAACCAACGAGATTGGATGAAACTATTGGACATAACCTAATTCTCTTACAATTTGCAGTGGAGCTCTACGTCCAACAAGAGCCCCTTCGAGATCATTACAGGATTGTAGCCGTTGACTCCTCACACCATGGCAATCGGTTATACCAGGAGTAGTCTGTCAGCGTATTACTTTGCAAAGGAATGACATCAAAATGCAGATATTGCTCGGGCTTACTTGGAGAAGGCAGCCAAAAAGATGAAGTGAGCATATTTGGGAAGGCGACCATAGGAGTATAAAGTCGGCGACTTGGTGTTGGTGAAGCTCCAACCAGTATCACTCCAGTTCTTAAGGCATAAAGTACACAAGGGACTAGTGCATAAGGATAAAGGACTATTCTCAATTATCAATAGGGTAGACAATGTCTCCTACAAGTTACAGCTGCCAGCTCAAAATTCACAATGTCTTCCACGAAAGCAACTTGAAAGCCTACCACTCAGATCCGCAAGATGCTTCCTGAAGTATTCCAACTCGACTACCCCCACCAGATCCTCCTAAGAAAATTGAGTTGAAATTATTTTGGTGGATTGCAAAATAGCTACCCAACGGAGTAGAGTAGACAGAGTACTTGGTGAAGTGGTGAAAGCTTCCCTATATAGAAGCCAGTTGGGAGCTCGAAGATGCCTTACGACATAAAGAAGCAATCATCAAAGCTTATCGGCAAGCGTCGACGAGGGCATCGACAGTTTAATTGGGGAGAATGTCACAGATGGTCGTCGCGCATTTGCAACACCTTCGTTAATGGATCATTCGTCGCTTTTGTTGCTTGTACATATGTTTATACATCGTATTTTGTCTCGTTTTTGTGTGTTTTGCTTGAAAATTGAAAGCAGAAATAGTTTGCAAGGTTGCATAGTGGCGTTCACCAGAATGGGCAAACTTGCCCCAAAATGGCCTAGTTTTCACATGCCATGGCATGTTTTCCACAAGCTGCGGTGCGGAGAAAAACGTTAACCATCTCAATACCCTGGAACCCCTAGGGTGGCACCTGGCTAGACGGGGGTTTACGGACTAGTTTTACGGGAACTTGCTAATACACCCGACACCTAGTGAGCAGTCGTTTACGGACTTGTGATTGTTCGTTTGCCTTTTAAACTTCTTGTTTTCTTCTTTCTCTATTTTCTCTCTTGCACACCAAATGTTTACTAAATTATTTATAAAGCAGCCATCTTCGCAAGACGTCGGAATTTGTTCACCACTTGCTTCGAACTAATTAATTTGCTCTTTTAAAGGTCCTTCGGGACCTGAGCGGTTGTAACTAGGCTGATACTTTGCGGATGGATAATGCCTCACGACTTAGGCAATTTTAAATAAATCTGTGACAGTATGTTAATTTATTAAATATTTGTCAGGCATAACTGTACAATTCTTATGAATAACTTTATCTACCTTCTAGTGAGAAAAAAATCTTGACTACAATTTTGACCACCTCTTATAATTTACAAAACGCCCACCTCTCTTCTTAAAATAAGTAATTACGATTATCAAATCATACGAAATTACAAAATCCAAAATCATACCACCATCTTCATTTCTCTTCCTATAACCAAAGCCCTCATGCACCCCTTTATATTTACTATATGTTTTCCTTATATGATCATTTAAATCTCCTCCAATTATAAGTTTTTTTATTATAGGCATTCCTTGAATAATATCATCGAAGCTTTCTCAAAATTCTATTTTGGTTTGATAATCTAATTCAACTTAAAGGGTGCAAGCACTAATGACATTCAAAACATCTTGTCTTCTGATAAATTTTAGAACTATAATTTCATCTCAAAATCTTTTCACATCTACAATATATTCTTAAGATTCTTATCAACAATAATTCTCACACCATTTTTTGTTTAACTTTTCTAGTATACCAAATTTTATATCCAGTACTATACTATCAATTTCTCTAGATTTTTTCTCTATCAACTTAGTCTTTTGTAATATTTAATCTTCTTTTGATTATAGTGTCTACCAATTCTAATCCCTTTCTTGAAACTTAGAATTGTTGTACCATTTTTGGTGGTATGATTAAAATAATAATAAAAAAGTGGTGGGCCCTTGTCCAACTCAACGTTAAAAAGAAAAAACAAACAAATTAGGGCTCACAAACATGAGCCCCCTTCTTGCTTACTATGTCGTTGCCCTCGTCATTATCGCTTCGTCATTTTTGCTTTCGCTACTACTACGATGCTATTGCTTCATCGCTATCGCTATTGCTTCGATGCTGCTTCCTAGGTACACTGTCGCTACTTATTCTCCTTCTCTTCTTTCTTCCTTCGTGCTTCCTCTTCCTCTGTTTCTCCATTGCCTTTTCCTTTTCACCCTCTTTCTTCCTCGTCGAAACATCGGTATACATTAGCGTACCATGTGTCGAAACACTGGTATGCTCTAGCATATCATGTGTCGATACACCAGTATGCACCGGCATATCGTATGTCAATACACTGATGTACCATGTCTCGATACACTAGTACTAATCGATACGTATTGGTTTGGCAGATCATGAAAACAGGATTGATACTTGAAACTGCAAACCTTGGTTGAAAGTGTACCTATATTCTAAGTTGCTAACCTAATCCTTTGTTCTTGGACTAACTTCTTTACTCCTATTGGTCTAAAACATCGAGAGAACCCTTGCCTACTTTACACCACATTCGAGCGTCGATGTGATTGGTCACTTTCGGGCGACCTCTTAGCCCACTATTTGTAATTCAAGATACCTAGGTGGTGAAGGTGCCTCGTGTCACTTTCTGGTGATGACTTAGCTCTATACTGAAATCGTTTAAGATCTATGTTAATGAGATTTGATATAATTTTACGTCAGTTGTTAGTGATTTAACGCAGCCCTCCACCTTTTTTTTTCGGACTTGGGACTGGCATTGGCTAGTTGTCCCAAAATACACTCCTTAAAAGCCAGAGAAGAGGAGAAATTCCTTTTACAAAATTAATGATCATTGAATTGGATTTGATCCAAATAGAGGAGAGTTGTAGTGAGGTAACTACTATGAGGTCATGGAGCAGGGATAGTGTTTCCACCATCAACAAGCTAGTGGTAGTACTGCGTTCACCACCCAACCATATCAATTCACTAGTCTGGGATTTTATGAGGAAGTCCACACGTACATAGACTGTCATAAAAGAACCATCAAATTCAAGGAAAAAATTGAAGCCTACTTGCTCAATATCAAGGTATCAAATTCAACGCAAAAATTGAAGCTTACTCACTCAATATCAAGGGTATCACAGATATTCTTAATAGGGCCTTTAGGACCTTGGTTGGACTCAAATAAGTCACTGATAGCGACCATAACCTTCCTAAGAAGGGTAGAAGAACTGGTAGAGTCGTTGCGATACTTAGCCTCATTGAGGTTGTTCTATAAAAACCCAAAGGATGTCACGATAATAGAAAGGAGGCGGGATAGAGAAGGTTTGTTTAGAAGAGAGCATTCCTCCACTCAATTCCCCAAATACCGTGAGTGAAAGAATTGAAAATAAATTTTTAATTGTTGCTATAGAAGTTACCAAAAGTACAAAGCAAAGTTGCACTCGAATAGAATGTGGGA
This sequence comes from Musa acuminata AAA Group, assembly GCF_036884655.1. NCBI lineage: Eukaryota > Viridiplantae > Streptophyta > Magnoliopsida > Zingiberales > Musaceae > Musa > Musa acuminata. The sequence goes on along the minus strand of NC_088345.1, from coordinate 30,149,270 downwards.
AGATGAATCCACATGCAAATGGCAAACAAAACAAGGGTCCTCTACTGACAGTGGAGTATGTTGGAAATATAGTTAGATGTGGGTAGTTGTTTTAGGAAACTTTCCGAAGAAAAATTTTGATTTTGGGAGCAACCTTGAGGTGCTAAATTGCCTTCTAACCCTGCCATGGTTCTTTTGTAGTGTAGTATTTAGTAAGGTGCTTATAGGCACTACTGATAGTGGTGTTGCTTGAAGGGCTAAGAGTCCAAATCTAGGAGTCATCATTAGGATTCTGAGAAAGGTGAATGACCTGGATATGAGCCACTAGTAAGGGGTGAAATAAAGACCCTAAGAATTATAGTATTCCATTTGGAATTAGATATAAGGTCAGACACAAGGGTATAGTTTCTCATTTCATTCACCTCAATGCCAGTTGGCTATCTATTAAAAGGAGTGTTGTCAAGCCAAGGGTCTTCTTAGATTTTAGTAGAGGACCCGCTATTGATGATCTTGCGGAAACCATCCTGGATGCTGGTAGTTTTAATAATAGATCTATCGGTTGGGGAGACATTCCTAGTGTTGGAAGACACCCAAGGGTGGATATTGCCATATATGAAAAGAAAGAGTGTAACCCAGGCTGGGAAATCGCAGATCGACATCTCATGCGCCGCGAAAAACAAAACCAGATTTCCCGAAGTCAAGTACTTAGTCGTTGTACGATGATTGGTGTGCGAGAAAATTGTAAAATCGAAAATCACACGTATTATGTGAGAAGTGTTCCCCAGGGAGATCGTATATCTCTGAAATTTCCAGATCCGATGGAGAGGATGAAGGAGAACTTGCATACTCTCTAGCAGTGATCCACACGGTAGACGCAGTGACGACGCTCCTCAGATTGCTACGGAATCTCCCTTTCTACGTGCACCACAAGGCTATCAGAGCTAAGAAGGAGGAGAGGAGGCTGAGGAGAATAGAAGGGGCGACCAACAGAAGTTCTAGCCTATGAACCGTGAGGTTCCTCCTATTTATAAAGGTGTAAGCAGCTTAAACTTTAGTGGATCCTATCCTTATTAGATATTGGATCTCTATCCAATTGTCCAATCTTATTAGATCTCATCCATAGGATCCAAACTAGGAGCTCCGCGGATATCTCATATTCGCACCTTTATTCGTTGTAACGTCCACCATATGTGTGTGACCCTTTAGGCCCGATACCGAGTTGGCTATGAGTCGATCTTGTCAGAACTTCTTCTGATATAGTGAATTATTATCTCTATAATAATTCACTCGACTCATCGATTATCGACGTACTAGACCACTACGCTATAGTCCCCAAACGGCACAGGGGATCTAATCCATCGGATCTGTCTGTCCACAGTTACCATGTATCTATAATCCCTCATTTATCTAATATCCCAGAGATCGTATATTGGGCATAGTAACGTCAGGCCTATACGGAATCCTATTCGAGTCTCGATCTAATCGGATTCTCCCGGAGAACTTCTCTTTCAATCCGAACGACCCTGGCCAGGGATTTGTTTGAGCGAGCACACACGGGATATTCCTCTCGCAATACCGAGAGTGGATGATCCTCTACTAACACTTAAATTGCCATCGTAAGGTTGGTTGTCATTCCCGAGAACCGGTTGTACAAGTTTTGGAACTTTCAAACTTGCAAGTCCGACATCAAAGAATGAAGTACTCATATAAGATATCTTTGGTGTCTAGTCTAAGGACCAGATACACAATTGGGACTACGAAATTGTTGTCTGACGTCAGGTATTATTAACTATCTAGCATTCCGTATGCGGGTCAATCAGTGAACTTATTCTCCAATGAGTACTTACACTGTACCTTTAGTGTCCACACACGAGCGACTATGAGACCAGCCGCCTCCATTATATGGACGAGTATATAGCACACCGGTCTATCCGGTTATCTCGATGTCCTTCTTGAGTAACCTATGACTGGGATGATTTATGTTCTATGTTTAAAGACGAATCAGCATCAATATGATTCGATTCCCATTGTAGAGATACAAGGACATCACAATATACATCCCGATAATATGTGATAAAATGTCAATAATAATAAGCAAAGAGATTGTCACAGTGTGTCACAAGTGCCATCACTCACGTGATTGGCTTGTAGGGCACCTATAACAACAATCTCCCACTTAACCTAACGCCAATCACCTACATGTCTGATCCCCATCAGACCTCTGTGATGCTCAAATACAATATGAGTCAATGGTTTCGTAAGTGGATTTACAATATTATCTTCGAGTGGAACTCTTTCCACTGCTTTATCTCCACGGGCCATGATATCTCTAATAAGCTGAAACCTCCTCAGAACACTTCTAATGAGACTCGGGTTCCCTTGCTTGAGCGATATTGTCGCAATATATGAGAATTGGTTCCGCGTTGCTCGATATGACTCTCAAATCTGTGATGAACTTCTTCATTCAGACTCCCTTTTTTGCTGCTTCTGCCGCAGCAATGTATTCTGCCTCTGTGGTTGAGTTAGCAGTAGTATCTTGCTTGGAATTCTTCCAGCTCACTATTGCCCCATTCAGGGCGAATATATACCCTGAATTCGACTTGCAATCGTCGACATCGGACTGGAAACTCGAGTTCATGTAGCGCTTAACCTGGCGACTACCTCCTCCGTATACCAGTAAAAGATCCTTAGTCTTTCTTAAGTACTTAAGGATATACTTTACTGCTTTCCAATGCTCTAAGCCTAGATCCGCCTAATACTTGCTCGTGACACTTAGAGCATGCACTATATCAGGCCTGGTACATAGCATAGCATACATGATAGATCTTATCACAGAGGCATATGTTATCCTATCCATGTTTGCCCTTTCTTCAGGAGTTTATGGGGACATATTCTAAGAAAGTGAAATTCTATATTTCATCGGTATGAGGTCTCTCTTGAAATTTTTTATGCCAAACCTTTTGACAATGGTGTCTATGTACCTGGATTGGGACAGGCCAAGCATTCTCTTGAATCTATCTCTATAGATCCGAATCCCCAAAATATAGGATGTTTCCCCTAAATCCTTTATGAAGAAGTGTTTAGATAGCCAAGCCTTTACTGTGGAGAGCATTCCTACTTCATTTCCAATGATTAGGATGTCATTTACATATAATACCAAGAAGGTGATAGCGCTCCCACTTGCCTTCCTGTACACACAAGGCTCATCTTTGTTCTTAACGAAGTTATAAGATCTGATTGTCGCATCAAATCTTATGTTTTAACTTTGGGAAACTTGCTTTAGTCCATAAATGAACTTAAGCAACCTACACACCTTATCTAGGTAGTTCTTCGATACGAATCCCTCAGGTTGTATCATATATACCTCCTCCTCGAGGTTGTCGTTGAGGAACGTATTTTCATGTCCGTTTGCTAGATCTCATAGTCATAATATGCTGCAATAGCCAATAGAATTTGAATGGATTTCAGCATAGCTACGGGTGCGAAGGTTTCGTCATAGTCAACACCTTGCCTTTAACGATCCCCCTTAACCACTAGCCTTGCCCTATAGGTCTCCACCTTTCTATCTACTCTGATCTTTTTCTTGAAGATCCATTTGCAGCTGATGAGTACGATACCCTTAGGTGCATTAATAAGATTCCAAACCTTGTTGGAGTACATGGATTCCATCTGAGAATTCATGGCTTCTTACAACTTCCCGGAGTCTATACTCATAATAGCCTCATCGTAGGTCTGAGGATCAACATCTTGAGTGTCCTCTTCACTGATATGTCATACATATCTCTCAGGAGGGTGTGACACTCTACCAAACCTGCACAAAGTTGGAACTTGTGTGTCAGGTACCTGAACAGACTCAGTTTCTAGAATGGTGCTTGAGCTAGGTTCTCCAACTTTGTTTAACTTTATCATGCTCCCACTGTCTCCACCAAGAATGTGTTCCTTCTCAAGGAACACTGCTCTCTTAGCAATATAGACCTTTTGGTCCTCGGGGTGATAAAAATAATACCCACAAGTTTCCTTAGGGTATCGTAGGAACTTGCATCGTTCCGTCCTGGATTCTAACTTATTGGGGTTGTATCTCTTAACGTGGGAAGGGTAGTAGCAAATCTTAACAACTTTAAGATCAGACTTCTTCCTTTTCCATATATCATATGGTGTAAACATTATTGATTTAGATGAAACTCTGTTCAGAAGGTAAGCTACGGTCTTCAAGGAATATCCCCAAAATCAAACGGGTAGGTCGACAAAACTCATCATGGATCGCACCATATCTAATAGTGTGCAATTCCTCCTTTTTGATGCACCATTGAGCCGTGGTGTATAAGGAGGTGTGTCCAGTGCAATAGAATCCCGTGGTCCTTGAGGAACTAGGTGAACTCCGTACTCAAGTATTCTCCTCGATCTGATCGAAGAGTCTTAATACTCTTTCCAATTTGGTTCTTTACTTCATTCACTCCCTCAATTTCTTGAAGGCTTTAGACTTGTACTTCGTAAAAGGACACATGTCCGTACCTAGAGAAATCGTCAGTGAAAGTAATGAAGTAGGAGTGACCACCTATGGCCTGAGTTGACATAAGACCACATACTTTGCTATGAATGAGTTCTAGTAACTCAGAACTCTCTCTCCAGTTCCATTAAATGGAAAGTTGATCGTTTTTCTACGAAGGTAAGGCTCGCAAGTTATATATGACTCATAGTTAAATGGATCTAGGTATTCATCTTTCAGCAACTTTCGAATTCGTCCCTCATGGATATGACCTAGCCTACAATAGGACAGGTCTGCATTGTTCACCTCATCTTGCTTCCTCTTGGACGGACTTACGTTCATGATAGTACCTGAAGCTTCTCTAAGTTTCCGTTTTATCTTTTCTGTAAGGTACTCTTTGCATTTCCTCTTCCAATGCTTGTCTTTACTGTAGTGGGAGCATTGGCCTTTATCCTTCGCTGGGTCATTCTTGGCAACCTTTGCCTTGCCCCGTTTGCCCTTGCCCTTGTCCTTGCCCTTCCTAAGGGACTTCCCAGCCTTCCTTTTCCTTTTGGTTTCACCAATGTAGAGAACTATTTTTTTTTCTTGATGGTGCTCTCGGGCTCCCTCAATATATTGAGAAGCTTAATGAGAGTCACCTCAAGTTTGTTCATATTAAAATCTATAATGAATTTGGGAAAAGGAATTTGGTAAGGATTGAAGTATAAGATCAACACACAGGTTATCATCTAGCACCATTCCTAGACCTGTGAGTTTCTCAATCCACTTTATTATCTTTAGGATATGGTTCTGAATCGATGCCCTTTCAGTCATCCTAGTGCGGAAGAGACTCTTGGGTATCTCATATCGCTGAGTTCTTCCTTGCTCCTTAAATAGTTTACGGAGATGCAGGAATATGGATCTGACATCCATGTTTTCATATTGTCTTTGTAACTCAGGAGTTATAGAGGCCAATATATAACACTGAGCAAGAATGAAATCATCTATATACTTCTCATATCGGGCAAACTCTTCCTGAGGTGCTCCTGCCTCAAGATATGATATGACCGTATCTAGGACATATACGATTTGTTTTCCCTATGAGAACTATTCTCAGGTTACGGAGCCAATCCGTATAGTTTGGACAAGTGAGGCGGTTGGCATAAAGTATGCCACGTAGAGGGTTTGATGGTGACATGTTTATGATAAACAGAAGATATAGCATAAATAAATAACATGCAGATTTTGCAGAAAAATAAACAATCAAGATATGAACTTCTATCTTGATGTGCTCCAACTATTTTTTTAGTGAGTCACGCGACACCCTCAACACGTGAAACGAAAGTCTCCGATAGACTTCTAGTGGGGATCAGGATCCAATCGGCATCTTAGTGTAACCTTGAGGGACTCGACCAATCACACTAAGCCCAAAAAGGTAGGTAACTCTTACCAATCACAACTCCTTATGATTCTTATCTTTTTTGGCCTTTGAACCATCATGGTCTCGAGGGACTCGACCAACTATGATGTCCAGTTAAGTCATCATCATCGTTATAAGATGAGTTTGATTTGATGATATGCCTTGAGGACTCGACCAAGCATACCATATCCTCAGGTCACCAGTGCTCTATGTCGTAGGCAAGATCTCAAATCGCAATATAGGCGAGCCTCGAGGGACTCGACCAACTTAACCTACATTGGGATTCGATTTCTTTCTATAACAATGGAAGGCCATGTGGGTCAATCTAATTGTCTCACGCTTATCGACTTAATATTATCATAGCAGAGGATTTTGATTCAATCTCCTGATATGATGTGTCACTCATACATATTTAATATATATTTATATTGCATGCAAATATATATACTTATCTAGTAGGTGTATAACAATCACATGCACAAGTACACCAGATGATCATGGACCACAACGTAATATGATCAGGCCCGAGCTAGTAGGCCTAATCACTTACATCAGGATCTATATGTGTATCAGCACATATTCATGCTCGGTGATCATCCATCTTGTCATCGTCGGATCTGCCGGCACCTTGCCGCATCTCCATGCATCGCAATCGTCTGAATCAGCCTCGAGGGTCCCACTGCCACCTCCAAGCTTCCGCCGCGCCTCTTCATGTAATTACAATATAATTATAAGCGCGCAGGCCCGACAATGAACGAAAAAATAAAGGCTTGTAGGCTCCAATAATAATAATCACATACACACATCACATGGTCCATGATCATCCTCCCACATTATACATCACATGTATATATCACAATGATTTCAATAGGCGCTTGGGCACTCGCCTAGGCGTTTGGGCAAGGCGAGGCGAGGCCCGAGCGCCTCGCTTCATTTCCATGTGGCGCGCTTCAAAGAGGCGCTGCCTGGGCGCTCGCCCGAGCCTAGGCGCTGGGTGTTTCGGGCGAGCGCCCGGGTTAAACCAGGCGATCGAACCAGCGTTTTAGCTCTGTTTCGGTCTCCGGTGCTTTAGTTGGTTTAATCGAACCAACTAAAGCACCAATATTAGTCTTCCTCTTGCGACTTCCCAACCCTAACCCTGCTCGTCGCTACCGCTGCCACTGTCGCCGCTCCCGTTGCTCGTAGCCGTTTCTCGCTGCTACTGCTGCCACTATCGTCGCTGGTTGCTCCCGCTGTCGCTGTCACTGCCGCTATCATCGCTCGTTCTCGCTCCCTTTCTCGCCGCTCGTTGCTACCGTTATCGTTGTCGCTGCCACTGTCGTCGCTCGCCGCTCTTGCTCCCGCTGCCGTTTCTTGCTGCTATCGCTACCACTGCCACTTTCGTCACTCGCCTCTCTCGCTCTCGCTCCCTCTCCCGCTCCTGTTGCCGTTGCTCGCTGCTACCTCTTCTCACATCGACTCGATAGTATACTGTTAATAGTATTATATTAACAGTATACCGTTAACTGTATACTAATAACAATATTTTTTATTTATTAGATTAATAATATATTATTTTGATTTTAATATTGCTAATTTTTATTTATTAGAAATTATTGTTATTGTTTGGAATTTTGAGATTTTTCGTTAATGTGATATTGTGATTTCATAATTTTTTTAATTTAATATCATATTTTTATTTAAATAATTATATTTATTAATTATATTATATATTTTTATATTATAGCACCTCGCTTTGCTAGGGCAAACGCCTGGGCGAGCGCCTAGCGCCTCGCGCGTTTTTGGACCTTGGCGCCTTTTGGTACCTAGCGCTTTTTAAATCACTGATATATCATTATGTAGGATTACTAGATAAATAATAATAGTTAATTAAATTTTTTAATTAACTAATAATTTATGAAATTCAGGATATGCAGGGAATTTTTTGAATTGTGAAGGGTATTTTTGTAATTTGGATAGAAATGATAAAACTTGAAAATTTTAAAATTCAAAGGGGTAAAATTATCCTTTTAACTAAAACCCTAATCCCCTTATGCGGTGGCCACAACTTCTTGCGACGTCGCCTCCTTGCTACCGGTGCTAGTGTGGCGACCGCAACTTCGGCTGCCGTGTTGCGTTGGCAGGCGACAGTGCGGCGTCGCCTCGTGCGTAAGCGGTCGCCACCTGTGCACGAGGCTGGCGGCCTGCCTATGGGCATTCTGCCCGTAGGAGATGCCCTTGCTGGCAGATGTCCGCTAGCGAACGGTGGCTTTGCTTGCGGGTATTCTACCCGCAAGCGTTGTCCCTGCCTGCAGGTGGCATGCTCTCGAGCGCCTTGCCCGTGGGCACTGCCTCGGCGGGCAAGTGGCTCCTCCACAACTCTTGCGTGCACGTCGCCTTCGATCGATCCACCGGGCAGCAATAATTACCGCCCCTGTTTCCTTCATTTACGTCAACAAATTTGACGTTGAAAGACCGCTCTAAAGACAACAAGGCACCTTTCTGATATGAAAACTACGTCAAACACAGCAAGAACGCGTAAAACAATTCTACGCGATTAAACACAACATATGTAGTTTAGAAGCCAATCATTGCATGACAAACTTGGTTCTGTACCACTGCTAGGAAATCGCGGATCGGCTCTCATGCACAGCAGAAAACAAAAGCAAAACTAGATTTTCTAAAGTCAAGTACTTGGTCGTTGTGCGGTGATTAGTACGCAAGAAAACCGCAAAACAAAAAAACCGCACGTATTATGTGAGAAGTGTTACCTAAGGAGATCATATATCCCTGAAATTTCCAGATCTGATGGAGAGGATGAAGGAGAACTTGCATACTCCTCTCTAGCAGTGATCCACACGACAGATGCAACGATGACACTCCTTAGATCGCTGTGGGATCTCCCTTTTCACGCGCACCACAAGGCTGCCAGAGCCAAGGAGGAGGAGAGGAGGCTGAGGAGAATAGGAGGGGCAACCACCAGAAGTTCTAGCCTATGAACTGTGAGGTTCCTCCTATTTATAAAGGTGCAAGTAGCTTAACCCTTAATGGATCCTATCCTTATTGGATATTAGATCTCTATCCAATTACCCAATCTTATTGGATCTCATCCATAGGATCCAAACTAGGGGCTCCGCGGATGTCTCATATCCGCACCTCTACTCGTTATAACATCCATCATATGTGTGTGATTCTCTAGGCCTGATACCGAGCTGGCCGTGAGTCGATCCTGTTAAAACTCCTTTTGACATAGTGAATTATCATCTCCATAATAATCCACTCGACTCATCGACTATTGACGTACTAGGCCACTACGCTATAGTCCCTAGACGGTACAGGAGATCTAATCAATCAAACCTGTTTGTTCACAATTACCATATATCTATAATCCCTTATCTATCTAATATCCTAGAGATCGTATATTGGGCATGGTAACGTTAGGCCTATACGGAATTCTGTTCAAGTCTCGCTCTAATCGGATTCTCCCGGAGAACTCCTCTCTTAATCCAAACGACCCTGACCAGGGATTTTGTCTGAGTGAGCACACATTGGATAATCCTCTCGCGAAACCGAGAGTTGATGATCCTTTGTTGACACTCAATTGCCTTCATAAGGTTAGCTGTCATTTCCGAGAACCGGCTGTACTAGATCTAGAACTTCTAAACCTGTAAGTCTGGCGTCAAAGAATGGAGTACTCATACAAGGCATCTTTGGTGTCTTAAGTCTAAGGACTAGATGCACAAATGGGACTACGGAATCGCTGTTTGACGTCAGGTATCATTAACCATCCAGCATTCCGTAAGCGGATCAATCAGTGAACTTATTCTCCAATGAGCACCTGCACTGTACTTCTAGTGTCCCCACACGAGCGACTATGAGACCAGCTGCCTCCATCATATAGACGAGTATACAGTGCACCGATCTATTCGGTTATCTCGATGTCCTTCTCGAGTAACCTATGACCGGGATGATTTATGGTCTGTGTTTAAAAGCGAATCGGTCTCATTATCGTGATCTCATCACGATCCGATTCCCATTGCATAGATCCAAGGACATCACAATATACATCCAGATAATGTCGTAAAATGCTAGTAATCGTAAGCAAAGAGATTGTCAGAGCGTGTCACAGGTGCCATCACTCATGTGATTGGCTTGTAGGGCACCTATAACTAACAACCCAAACTGTGTTGTCATTGGTTAAGGATAGGTGTTATATGTTTGGCACAAATAGCTCTATTGACAAGGACATGGTCCCTTTTACCCAAGCATGCTTGATCCTTAGAGAGGGTCATGTTGTCCCAAGCAACAAGATGTATCCTATGCTGGTCTCGCTTTTCATTCTGAAAGAAATTACATGAAAGCTTCGAAAATCTAGCAAGCAACTTGTTGGAAACCCAAGAACTTAGCAAAATGTGATCTAGGAGAGAACTGATGACAGAGTTAATGAGCACCTGTTTTCTAGCTTGAGTTAGCAGAAGCCTTTGTGCCACCCTTGGATCTTATCGGGGGCTTTGTCTATGAGAGCATTTTGGTATCTGTCAGGCAGTCTACCTCTAGATAGGCATTTAGCACCATTTATGAACTACTTTGTTAATGGTTGAATGAGATTAGAAAAAGTGGTTGACTTTTGAAATGGAGTTGAAGATGCAAAAAGGTAGTCCCAACACTGAAGAGGTTAACTAACAAGAAATAGGGTTGGGAGGATTTTGAGATCAGGATTGTCATGCCACACTAATCTTTACACATACAAAGGTCTATATTATGGAGAATGGTGAAGTTGTAGTTGAGGTTTCTAGTCTTGAACCCAGACCTATACCAGTGGTCCTTGGCTAGACCAGTATGTGTTGTGTTCATACTGGCAACAATCAAAGATAAAATAGGGATAAAATTGGGGAGGAGAAGGAGAAGGAGAAGGAGAGAAAAGGAGTAAGCGAAAGGTCATAAGGAGCAATGGAAGAGGAGGCATACAATACAGATACCTAGCAGCAGAGTGGTGGTGGTTGGTAGTGGTGAAGCGGCAGAGAGAAGGAATAGACATAGGAGAAAAGGAGAGAGATAAGAAGAGAAAAGGGAGAAGCCACCATGTGGGAGGAAAGTTTGAAAAAAGGAAAGAAGACAGCCGTAGAACATATAAAAAATTGGAAGTATGGGCTTATCACCTGGTGCCCTTGGTCTTAACTATGAAAACCAGATGGTGAGTTGGTTCAATAGGTTTACTATCCCTGAAACGGATCAAGAGAAAATCATCTTGACTTTGGACAGACCGGTAAATACTGGTTAGTGCAGACCGGTATGGCTAGCGTTTATACCTTTGTTGTAGCACAATTGATTAGGCTATTTTGTTTTTATGTTTCTAAATGCTGTAACTTGTTGGGATGGTGGAAATTTCTAGGTATATGTCAACAATATTATCATTGTTTTTTTTTGTATTAATTCCCAACTTTGCATTGTCAACAATATTCCATATAGAATTTCGTATTCAGGAGGTTTATGGGTGACTATGTCCTCATCCGGTTCAATTGAACCAGAGATCCAAATTGAGTCGACTTAGGCTCGATCCAAGCTAAGTTGAACCAGGTTGGTACTTGCCTCTCCTACGGCTGGGCTGTGCCCGGTTGAAGTCGCCCTCCTACTCTCCTAGCCCACTTATCAAGCTCTCAGGCCTTGCATGGGTGCCTAGGCGAGTGCTTGAGCGATCGGTGAGTTCACTAGTGGGAGGGGCTTCTTAGTCCCACTTTTCTCTATCTTGTCTTTCACACTTCCCACCTCTCCTCTGAAGATGCAAGTTAGATCCATGAAGGTTTAGCTTAGGCTTAATTTGAGCCTTAAAATCATGTCATTTCAATCTATGTCGAAATATTTCAATTACATATGTAATGTACTTTTATTTTCAATTGTAATAAATTGCGACTAGTATATTGTATTTTGGATGAATTTGAATCAGTATCAGAGCTTCACTTGTGTTATTTATCGATAGTCCCAAGTGTACATTTAAATTTTTGTTAGATCTTATGAGCATGGATTTTAAATTATTGTAAGACTTTTTTTGCCCTAAAGTGATACATGACGTCTTCACTATTTGGGACCCTCTTAGATGTGAATATAGGCAAGAATTCTTACTTATCTTGGACAAAGTGGGTAAAGAAGTTATCTCAAGATTATAGAATTAGACTAATAACTTTGAGCACAATAACATTTTTGTAGAAGTGATTAGAATTGGTATATATAAGGATTACAAGGAGAGAATTGGCATAATTTGTTCATGGAAAACTGTGGATCGGGGAAATGTTAAGGAGACTAATAAAACTTGACATCAGTTTTGGTATATTGGAAAAGTTAAACATGGAATAATGTTTATATTATTGTAGATTAGCAATTCGAAAATAAAACTCAGAGGTGGAGAGGGTTGGGGATAGAATTTTAGTATTAAAATAAAATTTTAAATACTGAATGTTATAAATGCTTATGTTTCTCAAATAAAACTAGATGATAAAAAAATAAAAGAAAATTTTGAAAAAAATGTAGTTGAAATATTCATGAAATACCTTGAAGTGAAAAACTTATCATTGGTCGTATAGGAAGAGAATATGGAGAATTTGATGGGGTGTGTGTTTATGTTTTGGGTGGGAAGGAGGGTGGGCAGATTTTGGTTTTACAATTTTATGATCTCATGATTGTTAATGATATTTCAAGAAAATCATATAACGTTATTCATTGGCTAAAAGTGTGGTGATTAAAGGAAGAGGGGTATTTTTATTATGTGTGAACATCATGTGTGCTTTGAATTAAATAGTAATTTGAATAAGATATGTAAAATGATTAATTTTTGTGGTATGAGAAGAGGTAGAGGAAGACATAAAAAGATCTTAATAGAAACTATAAATAAAGATTTAATACTTTGAACTTAATTAAACATGATTTTTTACAAATCTCAATGACAACAAACGATCCATGTAGTCGACGCTAAATTGTTATACCTACGGTTTTATTGTTGTTGTACGTGTAATGCCCATCCATGTATTGAGGATCAGAGTGCTCAATAGTTAAAAAATATATACAAAACATTAGTGTAGTTGAGATGGGAATGATGAGGTGGATTTACAGAGTATCTGGAAATGATATAATAAAATTATTTCATTCTTAAATAATTAAAGTATTTTTGATAAAGGATAAAATGAGAGAACCATTTAAGAAGTTATAAACATATTTAGAGAACTATAAATGTTATGGTTATATGAGGTGAAGAAAACTTCACTACAAAACAATGAACGGGCTTGAATTGATCAATAGTTTTGCCCTTAATATAGCTCAGTGGTGAGAAAAATTTCATAAAATCCATACAGCTTGCTTTTAATAGTTAGGATATCATGTCTTCTTGTTGTTGTCGTTACTATTGATGTTAGAACCATAATTAAGTAACAGGTTTAGGAGGATCTATGTCTAGTTACTTGTGTTTTTGTTGGAGTTAGAGATAAATACTTGTGATTATGGCAATGATTTAAAAAGCGCTAGGCGTCAAAAGATGCCAAAGTCCAAAAATGCCCAAGGTGCTTGGCACTCGCCCGAGTGAAGCGAGACGCTAAAATATAAAAATATATAATATAATTAATAAATATAATTATTTAAATAAAAATATGATATTAAGTTAAAAAATCTTACAAAATCACAATATCACATTAACAAAAAATCTCAAAATTCAAAACAATAACAATAATTTTAAATAAATAAAAATTAGCAGCATTAAAATCAAAATAATATCTTATTAATATAATAAATAAAAAAATATTGTTACTAGTATACAGTTAACAGTATATTGTTAATATACTGTTAGCAGTATACTATCGAGTCGATGTGAGAAGAGGTAGCAATAAGCAATGACAGCGGGAGAGGTGAGCGGCGACAATGGCAGTGGCAACGGTAGCAGTGAGAAGCGGTAGCGAGAACGACAAGTGACAACAGTGGCAGCGGCAACTGTAGCAACGAGCAGTGGCAGCGGGAGCAGGAGTGGCGACGGTGGCAGCAAGCAGCGGTAGCGACAGTAGGAGCGGGAGCCGCGAGCGGCGATAGTGGCAGCAGTAGCAGCGAGCAGCGGGAGCAGCGACAGCGGGCAGTAGCAGCGAGCAACAGGAGCAAGAGCGGCGGGCGACGACAGTGGCAACGGTAGCAGCGAGCAGCGGGACCGACAACGACGAGCAGGGTTAGGTTGGGAAGTCACGAGAGGAAGGCTGATATCGGTGCTTTAGTTGGTTCGATTGAACCAACTAAAACACCGGAGACCGAACTAGACCTAAAACCAACTAAAACACTGGAGACCGAACCATACCTAAAACGTTGGTTCGGTCGCCTGGTTTAACCCGGGCGCTCGCCCGAAGCACCCGACGCCCGAGCTCGGGCGAGCGCCCAGGCAGTGCCTCTTTGAAGCGCGCCGCTTGGAAATGAAGTGAGGCGCTCGGGCCTCGCCTCGCCTCGCTCGAGCGCCTATTGAAATCACTGGATTATGGTTGATTGGATAACACATTTTGTCTAACTTCTTACCTTAGGATAATTAGAAGCCTACTTTACAAGAAATCCTATTCTGTGGTGTCTAGTTAATTGTGTTTAGATTTGATAATTGAATTTACATCATTTCTTTTGGCTCTTATCTTGCTTGATCATCTATTTTTTTCCTGCTCTATTTCCTAGCCACAACATCTTCCCTTCTTTCTGTTATGCAGGAAACTAATAGTTGAATCAACATCAGTTTCTCTTTCCTAAGCTTTTCATTTCCCACTATTGGTTGTATTCTATTTTACAACATCCTTTTTCAGCCTAACCGAAAGCTAACCAGCCTTAAGAAAGTGCTAACTTCTAGCAATGGCATGCATTGGGTAAGGTTTGTCTTCTTGGTTTTTTCCTCTCTACCACTAGTCATTGTAGCTTCACCAACACCAGGCTTCCTCTAGTTGTCAAGTGATCTTTTGAGAATTGAACTTAATTTGCATTGGCCCTAGTCAATTGCAGTTAGGTGAACAATGAAATCCTAGGAGCAAGATACTTTTGATGGTATGAAATCATTCATAACTAAAGGTTGATAATTTTGATGGTGTGAAGTCGTAACATGTTAAAGCATAAGATGAAAGGAAAGGGTGAAAGGTGGGAAGGATTGTTTTCATTAGTTCTAGGTCATATCCTCTCTACAGTGAACCAAATTAATTTTGACCATTAAAACTCCAACTTTATTTGCTCACCCTATATGATCTTTTTGTTATGTTCCTTCTAATCTTTAATAAGATGAAGAATCTTTTCTAAATTTTATTACTTTTTGTATGTTGATGCTGTGTTAACCCTTCAAAAGCCATTTGAATTACTTCTAGGGATTCCATAAATTTAGTCATCTACATATAAGTATTCTTGCAATTGCACATAATTCAACAGAATTTCCTTATGATGAGTAGTAGAATGATCAATCTCTATTCTAACTGGTGAAACTTCACATTATTAACTGCAACAATGGTTCTTGTAATTTTCCAAATAGACTTGCGCTTGTACAAAATTTTTGTTTAGGTCCCAGTATCATTAATTTCGTCATCATTATTAATAATTGGGCTATTTGGAGCAATGACAAGGTTGATGTTGCTATCCACGGGGATTATGTTTTTCTAATATGACCTGGTCATTGTTATCCTAACATAGCCATTAATCACAATTCTTATTTTTGCTCAGTATGGGTCAGGACAACCCCTTTTGTAGTATTATACTACATTCTCCCACTTCACACACATTGCAATGAATTTATTGAATTGTTTAAAATATATAGATTAGTAAGACTATTTGTAGTGTGGGCCATGATGTCATGGTACGGTTGCTCCTTTTCGGTATAGCTGATCGGGGTTCAAATTGCCGAAGTACTGTCTGTTTGCAGTGTGACTGCACTCATTAATTCTCCTTAGACATCACTCCACATTGGCAAAGAGTCTTATGTAATGAACCACCCTTTTTTCACAAGAAGTGATAATTGGCCTAGGTTCTGTAACTTTTTAATAAATTTGCACCATTTTTCAGAAAATACAAAGATAAAGAAACCTGATTACATTAACACATTTTGGCACTACATCAGAGAAGATTGAACTAAAAACAAGCATCAAAATAACTTAAGGCTTCAGATTTTCCTTAGTTTATAGTACTAATGAAAATGAAATTGAAGATTGGAGAACTAAATGGTATTCTACCTTTCAATAATGACAATACCTGACTGTCCTTATTTCAGTGTCCGCTAGTGGACTTATCTTTATGGATTAGCCTCTTATGACAGCTTTATTAACACTTTATGGTCATGGTTTTTTGCTAGTTGGGATGTTTTTGAAGCTAAAAATTTGCTGCTTTTATAAAATTCATGATGGTTTTCTATGTCACGTCTTTTTAATTGTTCCAGGCTGCTCAATCACGATATGAACAATCAGTCAACTTACTTAAACAGCTCAATGTTGGCTCTTCATCACCAGAACCAAGGCTTAACGGATCATCATCATTCGCTGATGCCATAACTCACATCCCTGAGTCCACAGCTTGCAGTGGTACTCAAACTACTCCAGTAAGATACACCCAGGAAGGACCTCCTTCAGACAGTGCTCCTGTTGCTGTAGAGGGGAACCAGAAGGCAGCTGCTGCTGCTGTTGTGGCACAGCTTGCGGCATCCACTTCCCCTGCCCAGATGCTGAGCTATGCCCTCTCCTCCCTAACTTCAGATGGTGCTGTTGACCCCTCAAATAAAAAAGACCATTCTGATAACAAAAGACTGAAAGTAGAGGACAATATGCCTTCTTACGTGCCACTGCTTCAGCCACCCTTGCCGCCATTCCCACATCCTGATTTGTTGAGTCGGCCTCCACTGCAGCTACCATCTCCTGTTACACATCCAAGCTCAACTGTGGAGCCGCCGCCACTACCACCTCCTTTCCCACCTGTACCACCACCACCTTCATCTGTGACACCCCAGTTCATGCAGATTGCTGCTGGACCTGCAACAGGCATGCCTTTTGGTTATGGTCCACCTCCTCCGCTCCCGAATTTCCCAATGCTTGGCATGCAACCCTATCCAAGTGCTTTAAATCCATACCATGGGTTTCAAGCATCAGAGGGCATCAATCATTTAGGCCAACCGCCATTGCCAGCTGCACCACCACCATTGAGCCGGCAATAAGAGCTAGAGAAAAATGGTTAGGGAGCTTCAGATGTGCAGTTATTAAAAGAATCCCTCTTTATATATAAAGAGAGCTAGAGAAAATCGTTTGTCTTCTATATAAAGAGGGATTTCTAGTTGGCATGTCCTTGTAGTTTTGGCTATAAACATGTAATGCAGATACCTGCTTCATGACACTGGACGTTAACCATGTCAGAAGATGAATCAGAGAATTTGATGTTTGATATTTGATTGTCATCTGACTGAGGCACAATGTTGTTTATTTGGAAACCTATTGATTCCGGAACGAATCTTTAGA
Source organism: Musa acuminata AAA Group (assembly GCF_036884655.1). Classification (NCBI taxonomy): domain Eukaryota; kingdom Viridiplantae; phylum Streptophyta; class Magnoliopsida; order Zingiberales; family Musaceae; genus Musa; species Musa acuminata. Next base: position 30,131,950 of record NC_088345.1, on the reverse strand, counting down.
AATCATAGTCTTTATTTTGTTTCTAGAGAACATCAGTAGCTTTGGCAGCCTGATGCTCCAAAATTTAGCAGGTAATTGATGTGGATGGTTTTAACTCTTCATCAAAGTGGGCTATATATATTCTGTAGGCATTTATAATCAGGCAGGGAGCTTTATTGATGTAGAATGAAGCTCAACTGGATTGACGATAATGGAAGAGGCATATATGTTCCCGAACAGGATTCGTGGGGGAAAATTTAGTAACACCTATCTGCCAAGCCATCAAATTATATAGTCAACCATTGGCGCATAGCAGCGCATAATGCTACAATGTATGTTTATGAGCCTTTTACAAGCAGTTGTTCTCTCTCTCTCTCTCTCTCTCTCTATATATATATATATATATATATATATAGAGAGAGAGAGAGAGAGAGAGAGAGTCAACATCTGCTTGTAAAATATTTACTTTTTGAGGTTTGACGTACAATAATTTTTATATTATTTGATACCTATGCCCTTATTATTCCCCTCTTTCCAATGGATCAACGGTATGTGGAGCCCTTGTAAGATTCATAGCTTTTACATCAAATCTAACCTGATGTTCCCTATGAATCCTCAACCAGACTTAGAAGAATAGCAATAAAAATATTTGTTTTGCATCAAATCACCAGAAGAACGTCGATTTGATAAGGGATTATCGTGGACTTAGACCAAGCCGTTGGTGATGAGTCCCAAATATCGAACACTGGCTGAATGAGCTCTTAAATCCAGTCCTTCATTTACTAATCAAGGATTGGTCAGACCTTCCCAAGTAGGTCTCAAATGAGTAACTAGTTGGTTGCTGAATGAGAGATCGGCAAATTGTTGACGAGGATTCAATTTTGGGACCTGAAATCAAGTGATTTGTTAAAGATTTGATTCAATCACATTGTTGAAGAGGATTCAATTTTCAACGCCACGATTCTTTTGGTACATTGTTACATAGGAAGATTTTCTCACAGAGAAAAATGAGAAGCAAGAAAAGATTTTTGGAACAAGCAATAAAATCCCTCTTTATAGAGAAGAGAGATCAGTGATTACAGCGTAAACGGTAAAAATCAATTACCGAAGGTAATTAATTAAAAGAATGGTAACGTAACCGATAAGCAAATAAGGAAAATAAAAAAAATAAGTAAATGAAATATACATTTTTGGGTTTTCTTTTCTTAAGACAACGTAACACGTTACGAGGTATGGACTATATAAAATTTGGTGCCTCGTGGTTTATGGATCGCACGACATTTATATTTCATTTCTGTTCTAGTTTGAGCTGCTGTGATTAATCTCGAAGATATAAATCATCGATGATTCTGAAAAAGGCTCATCTTTTCCTGTTTTACCCTTCTGATTTCTCGTCGTAGCAGATTCGCTTCAAGTATGGCATGCACAGAATCTAGCAACTTCGAAAAAGAAACTTGTCTTACTGTTGTCATGAAAACTTGACCTGAAAGTGTGATAATTTATTGCTGATTTTAATGTGGGATGGAGCTACAGCCTTTAATTCTATTCGGTAGAGTTTCATCTTTTCCATCACCGTAGGCTGAGTGTCTGAAAGATCAAGCAAAATTATTTAAATGATTAGCGACCATAGTGTGTGATAGATACTATTCGTGGAGTTGCAATTTAACGTGGTCAGAAAATAAAAAGTATTAATAATGTAAGCATAAAATATATAATATAATATATATAATATGGAAACAATCTTTTATGCTATAATTAAAATCAAATAACATTAGATCGATTTTAAAAGAAGAGAAAGAACTTAGATTGATGGATTTAAGGAGATTGAGAGAGAAACTTTAATATGTTAACTGTGTCCTCTATGAGATGAGATACATTGTTTAACCCTTAGGAGTCTTATTTATTTATAAGCAAGAGCAGAGGGTCTAGGATAAGTTATTAGGAGAGTTCCTTTCATCAAGGACATCCCCTAAGGAATCATACCGTAATATGAACTTCTTTTCTATTGGTCAATATCTGTCATCAAAATCTAATTAGTTCTATTATATATCTTATCCAATTATAAAGGGCCACGTACATCTAACATTCTCTCACTTACCATTAATTGATAAGATATAAAAGATATTTCAAATTAAAATAAATAAAATAAAATTTGTTTAAAAATAGTTTTACCTAATTAGATTTTGAAAATTTTTAAAAAGCATTTTATACATGATCATAAATTTTAAAAATAAATCAATAAGTCTAATAAACACAATAATACTACATTAGGTCTAACTATCAATGTGAGTCATAGCGGTTATATATCATCAATGTCATACTCCATTCTATATACTATAATATTGTTAGTCTTTTCTAATATAGTCCATAATGACCCATATAATTTATCTTGTCAAGATAGTCCTATTATTATATTCAACTATAATATGCATAAACATAAATATAAACAAGATACTAAAAATAAATAACTTTAATTATGCAAAAGAAATATCAATAATATCATCCACCTAAATATGCATCACCATATGCAGCTTTACTCAGCCAATGATACACCTATTACTATAGGTGAATTTTTCACCTCGGTAATAGGTGTATCTCTTCAAGATACGATTAATATATTTTTTTTAAAATAATCCTAATAATCTTTGAGATCTATTCCTGAATATCTTAATGCTAATAACATAAGCTGCCTCATTCATATCAATTATCTTAAAGTTCTTGCTAAGAAATATCTATATTTCATGTAATAAACTAAGATCACTACTAGCCAGTAAAATATCATCCACATATAAGACCAATATAATAAATTTGATCTCATTTACCTTTAGATATATGCATTGATCAATAGTGTTTTTCTTGAATATGAAGGAAGTAATGGTATCATGAAACTTTATATACCATTGTTGGAAAGCTTGTTTAAGGTCATAAATGAATTTCTTAAGTTTAAAAGCCCAACTTTCTCTTCCCTTTTCTATGAATCCTTTAGGTTGTTCCATATAAATTTTTTTATTCAAATTCCCATTCAGAAATATTGTTTTCACATCCATATGATGAAACTCAAGATCATAATAAGCTACTAATGCAATGACAATACTTAAAGAGTCCTTTCTAGAAATTGGAGATAAAGTATCGTTGTAGTCGATGCCTTCTTTTTGAGAAAAATCTTTGGCCACAAGTCTAGCTTTATATTATTCGATATTGCCCACTAAGTCACGTTTTGTCTTAAAGACCTATTTACAACTGACTCTTTTACAATTATTGGGTAATTCAACGAGTTCCCAAACACCATTCTAGACCATTAATTTTAATTCTTCTTTCATTGCATTATACCATTTTTCAAAATTGTTACTTTCTATGATTTATAAAAACGATAAGGGGTCTCTTTTTATTAATTTGATTCTTGTAGATATGCCACATAATTATCAAAAATGATATGTTTCCTTTTCCTTTAAGATCTTCTCAAGGTTGTCAATTGTGATTGTTCTATAAGATCATCAATGACGACATCAACCATATATAAGAGTTCATCGATATTATTTTATTGTTCATCGTCAATTCTCTCATTGATTTGAGGAATAATAATTTCTCAAATAAGAGATGAGATGGGAGAATTAACCTGGATCTCCTCAATATCAAAATTGATCTTTTGAGATTTTTCACTCCCACTTATTTCATCATTTTCTACGAATCTTGCATTATCAGATTCTACTATCCTCGTACTATGATTATGGCAATAAAATCTATATCCCTTAGATTTTTCTAGATAACTAATAAAATACAGAAATAGTTCTTGGATCTAATTTATTTTTATATGGATTGAATACTCTTATCTCTATAGGATATCCCTAAATATGTAAATGTCTCAGACTGGACTTTCTACTGGTCCATAAATCAAATAGAGTTAATGAAACCAACTTACTAGGAATATTGTTCAAGATGTACATAGCTGTTCTAAGAGCATCACCCCACATTAACTCAAGTACAAAGGAATAACTCATTATGCTTTTAACCATATCCATAAGAGTATGATTTCATCTTTCAATAATATCATTCTGTTGTGGCACACATGGTAATGCATATTGAATATAAATACCTAGTTGTTCTATGAATTTAGCTAAAAGACCAACATTCTGACCAAATTCATCATATTTGCCATAAAATTCACCACCCTCGTCAGATATGATAATTTTAACTTTTCAATCTAATTGTCTCTCAATCTCATTTATGTACACTTCAGAAGTATTAACGGCTTGAGACTTTTCATGTATTAGATAAATATAGCTATATTTGGATAGGTTATTTGTAAATATGATGAAATACCTTTCTCTACTAAAAGAGGGAATATGAAGTGGTCTACAGATATCAGTATGAATAATCTTATGGAGTTATTTACTTCTTGTGGTATTTTTTTTATATCTTTAGTTTGTTTTCTCTTAATGTAATATATATAAATATCAAAATCAGTGAAGTCTAAATGTTCGAAAATGTTATCATTCATTAATCTTTCAATTCTATCATCGGAGATATGCCCAAATTTTCTATGTCATAGTATAGAAGATCTTTCATTATTGAAACTATATTTCAATCCTTGATTGCAGGGTCAATAATATCTTTGCAAACTCAAGATTCAAATTAATTCTGTATAAACTATCACACAGAATTTCAAAACTAACTTTTATTAAATCATAAAATATATTGAGTTTATCATTCCCAAAATAAATACAATATACTAACTCATCAATTCTAGATAGAAAATTAATTTTTTAGAAATAATAGGAATATAATATGCATCAACAAGATATATCAAATGACCCGTCTCTAGGCATAAACGATAAGTCCCCATTGACATCACTTTCTCTTTATGACGATTTCCCATAATGATGAATCTTTCATGTTTTTTAGTTTCTAAATTGAAATAAATCTTTGCATATTATTGGTAACATGAGTTGAGACACTAAAATCAATCCACTAAGTATTACAAGGAACTTCTATAATGTTTGATTTGAAACGTACAAAGGTCGAGTTTATATCTTTCTTTTCGAACCAAGTCTTACGTTTAATGTAGTCCTTCTTCACATGTACTTTCTTGCCACAAAAGAAACACTTTATTATAGGAGTTTTCTTTTTATTAGTTAGTTTAACATTTCCAAACCCGACATATTTCTTTGATGAATGGTGCTTCAATTTTCTTTTCTTGTTACCAACTCCTTGAGTAGCAATCATGATATTATATGAACTTTCCTACCTTAATCTCAATTTTTCCTAAACACATATACTAGTTAACTCATTCAAGTCTCATTTATCCTTATTAGTATTATAGTGAATCTTGAATTTGCCAAACTGAGAAAGAAAAGAGTTAAGAATAAACTGTACAAGGAAAGACTCATCAACATTCATACCTAGTGCTTTTAGTTTTGTAGCTTTATCAACCATATTGAGAATGTTATCCTAAATTCCACGAGTACCATCATATTGAGCTATAGTTAGTTCTTTCATTAGCGTGCCAACGAATGACTTATCAACGAATTTAAATATGTCTTTAATAACTTTTAAATATTCTCATGCGCTAGTTGTAATCGATAATGAAGTTTATATATTATTTATAATTATTATTCTTATGAACATTAAACTAAGCCTACCAGATCTTTTCCGAGCCTTCATTTCATTAACTTATTCCATAGTACTTTAATCAGTCAAGTCTACGAACTTTTCAATAAGAAATTCTAAATTAAGATCTAATACGCTCAATATGAATTGCACATGCTCTAATCATTCTAAATAATTTGATTCAGAGAGTACAGAGACACTAGAAGCATAAAAATATATGAACGAAAGTACCACTATAAAATATAAAATAATATTAATGCTTTGAGTTTTCAAAATTTGATGAACTATTAATATCATCTATATTTTATCTTTAAGTGAAATATTGACGTATCTAGTGTTCACTCAAGATCATCTATAGAGGACTGACACTATCCTTGTAGAATAGTATCGTTACATTTGGGTATAAAACCCTAAACTACAAGAATATCTAAAATAGTATCATCCTATCCCATCACATAATTATTTGAAATAGATTCTCTTTTGGGATTATCTAAATCTCCTAATTCTGTGTATCATTGTGAATATTATTTTCTTAATATAATTTAGGACTAATTCTTTAATGTGCTTTTATAAGTTATTGATTTAGATCACTTTGATGGCTACAAGACGAATACAATAATATAAAATATAGTTTAAAATATTCTATAAATGATAAGACTTTTATTGTAATTCATATCCCAAAAGCTTATCATCCCAAGCCACTTTGGTAGCTATAAGTTAGATAAAATTTAGGGAGATGAGTTACAAATAATATTCATCAAATTTCTTTAATTTAATTTATGCTAAGCAGTTCAATAATAGAATAATAACCATAATAGTTATTGAATATTAATCAATAAAAAAAAACTCATATAATAATTATAATAATGAAAACATATAAATCATGTCTTCAAATGAAAGATAGATATTAATTCATAATTTCAAATATATACATGTGAATAACCAAATGAATATCCAAGAACAATAATTGGATTTTGTTTATCATATGTAAAATGTAATCAATAAGTCATATGAGAAAACTATAAAAGAAAACCATAATTTATAATTTTTTAATTAAATAATCAAAATATAATCATGATTAAATTCAAACATAATTATAATAAATCATATTTATCAATTTTATAATTGAGGATATAAATTAGAAATTCTTAATTTTATAAGGGCAAAACTATAATTTTATTAAAAAATATAAGGTGTAATTATGACATTGCTAAAGGGTAGAACGATCAAAATACTAAAAAGTATTTATAAAATATAGAAGGGCAAAGCTGTAATTTAACCAAAAACCCTACTGCCTACGTTGTCGTCGCTTGTGCATCGCTGCCACTGCCGCAACACTACCTTTACCCACGCACGACTGTCACTTGGGCGCGGCCTGTGCCTGCGCATGGTCAGCGCTTGCGTGGTCATTGCCGGCAGGTGGATGTTGATTATGCAACCCCTCTACAAAACCAACTCGATGTGCGAACATCACTTGGGCACGGTCGCTGCCTGGGTGCGGCCTGCTGCCCTCGTGTGACCGCCGCTTGGTCGCGGGTTCTGCCCATGCACGGTCGTCGCGTGTATGCGCAACCGCTTGTGCGATTGCTTGTGCGCTTGTGCGCGGTTGCTGCCTATGCCCGATCGTCACTTGCACGATCAGCACAGTGATGGCCTGGCTGCTACGATGTGCATTCGTCGATGACTGCAGATGCTGCTACGACACGCACGTTGCCCGGCATAGTTGCTACCGCCAGCAGATCCGTTGGTTGTACGCAGCAAACTTGACTGTAGTGTTGCACAATGACCATTACTGCTTTGTGATCATTCAAGATCGCATTACAAGAAATCTAACATTGCCTAAAGTAGATGATAAAAAAGAAAAGATATAAATTTAGAACGACAAAATATGGATCATTCAAGCATCGTAAATAAAAATAATAGATCTAATATATTTAATCTCAAGAACCAAGACTCTGATACCAATTGTAAACATAAAATCCATAACATGCTACTTGTAATGCGTAAATAATCTTTTATACTAGGATTGAAATCAAATAACATTAGATCGATTTTACGATGCTATCTGAAAATGATCTCTGTGTGATATGTAAAAGTATTGTATTTAGATCCAAAATATGTAAGGAGAATTAGACTCTCATTTTTTTTTCTATCCTTTTATAGGACCACTTAGATTGATGGTTCAGAGAGGTTGAGAGGGAAACTGTAAGTTATTATAGGCGAGAGCAGAGGGTGTAGGATAAGTTATTTTGAGAGTTCCTTCCATCAAGGGCATCCTCTAAGGAATCTTACTATAATATTTTTTTCTATTGACTAATATTTATCATCACAATATAATTAGTTCTATTATATATCTTATCCAATTATAAAGGACCACATAAATCTAACAACTAGGACATTCATCGTGACAATGACAATCAATGTTGAAAACAAAGATAGACAAAGACATCAATATAAGTAGTAGCATAATTCAAAAAATAAAAATCTATTTCGACATTCTATTTGAGAACTAAAATAAAAATAAAGAACTAAAATAACTCAAAAAAAAACCTTACATCATTTATAGTGATATATTTGAGAGAAAGATTCTTGATCCTTCTTTGAGTAGATTTAGGTATCGTGGGAAGATTGATGAAGGTACTGGAAAAACAAAATTTGGAAAGAAAAAAGAAATATCTAATTATATAATTATAGAGAGACGTCATGAGCAGCAATAAGCTCAGATTTCTGTCATTTCTCTTTTGTTGAGCAACAAGCTCGGATATCTCTCTTACTGTCGACAAGCTCGGATATCTCTCTTACTGTCGTCTCTCGTTCAATCCCGATCCCTTCGAGTTGTCGAGGGGGTAATAGAAAATGGCTCCAAAATGCATTAGTTTGCATCATTTGAAGCTTTGCAGGGTGGGAAGTTCAATAGAGGTGGGAGAGCATACAACAGCAAGAGCGTCCGCCAAACCGATTCAGCTGGCAAGCAGCAGCAGCCCAATAAATCACAGAAAGTTAGAGGCCACCGCATGACCATATAATCTCTGGAACCAATCCCATTCCTTTCGTGTCGCTGCCTCGAGTAGCATACGTAGAAGATATGTTATCAGATCAGATCGTGTATACTCTTTCTTCTTGTTAGAATATTGCATGCGAATAGCCAAATGAGTTCCAATGAGGTTATTGCCTCCGATTGCTTCCACATATCGGTTGGGTTTGCATCATATCATATCTACTTTCGGATGGTATATTATTGGATCGTGGATGGAGGTATAAGCATTAAAAATAAATTCATAAGATGTTATTATTATATAAAAAAATTTAATATCAGAATTAAAATTAAATAATAATAGATTAAATTTATGGTATGTACCTTTCGATATCATCCAGAAAAATATTTATATGATATGCAAGAGTGCGTCAATCTAGAAAGATAATTAGATTTATCTTCTTCTCTCTTCTTATGTTTCACAGGATCACTATAATTGATAGATTAGATATCAGAAAAAATAAAAGAAGAACTGTAATCTTTCAATGACTAATTCATGTAACTAAGAGAAAATGAGAGAAGATCTGTAATCTCTCAAAAATATCACATATCCATGTCTCCACATATCATCTAGTTAGTTCTTAGGAGGTCATATATATTTATAGGTGAGAGTAGAGAATCTAGAATAAGTAATTAGGAGAGTCTCCCATCAAGATCATCTCCTAAATAATTCTATCATAATTGGACTTCCTTCTATTGGTTGATATCCATCATCAAAATTTAACCAGATCTATAATATATCTTACCTAATTAGATATGACCACATAATATAATATTCTCCCACTTGGTCTATTAATTAATAAAATATAAAAAAAATTTAAAATCAAAATAAAAAAATAAATTTGTTTGAAAATAATTTTATATAATTGGATTCTAAAAAAATTAAAAATATTTTATACATGGCCATAAATTTTAAAACAAATCAATAAGTCCAATAAGCATAATAAGACTACATTTAAGTCCAAGTACCAATACATGTAGTTGTACGTTATCAATATTATGCTTCCTTTTATATACCACAACACTATTAGCCTTTCCTAATATAATCCATAATAACCTATATAATTTATCTTGTCAAGATAATCCTATTATTACGTTTAATTATAATATATATAAATATAAATATAAATATAAATAGTATAGTCAAAATAAATAACTTTAATTAAGTAAGAAAAATATCAATAATAGCATCTACTTAAACATGCATCATCATATCTTTTATGGCTTGCTCACAAGCCTCATTCTAAGAACATATGCTTTAAATATTTTAGACTATAAAGCCTTGGTAAATGGATCAGTAATTATCAAGGTGTTATTTCTTATGGATTAAAATAAGCCCCGAGAGCTTGGTATGAAAGACTATCTTAAAATTGCATATAATGAGCTCTAGTAGTACCACTACTTGATAGGGTGGTACTACCACCTAGCAGGTAATAATTGCCTATGGTACCATCGCCCAGAACACTTGGGAGACCGTTCCCTAGGTGGTTCCACTGCCCTAGTCTAACGATGCCATTGCCAGACAGGGTCCAGCAACCTAGTTAGGCCTTGAATCCAGCCCAAACCAGTCCAATTACAAGCCTAGTTGGCCCTTAATAGAGTTAGTGGGATTACCTCACAAATCTAATCCTAATTACATGCTAACTATGATTCTTAAGACATACACTAAGGAAATCAAGTCCGGTTAGTCTAAGTTTCTTCCAACGAGCTTCCGGTGATCTTCTGGTAAACTTCTGATAATCTCTCGACAATATTCCATCAGACACCCGGCAAGCTTCTAGACTTCACGATGATCTTCTTGGCGAGTTCCAACGAACTTTTTTGGCAAGCTCCTGGACTTCTCGGTCAATTCCGGTGGTACTTCCAACGAACGTCCGGACTTCCGATGAACTCTCAAACTCCCGACGAAATCTCAATCTTGACTCCGACACTTTGTTTTGCTTTATGCCTTGATTGCTATCGTAGTTAATCCTGCACACTTTTCTCAACATATAGAATTAATCAAATAATTTACCAATTGATTTCAGCATCAAAATCCGAGACTCAACAATCTCCCTCTTTTTTATGACGATAATTAATTGATGACGGAGTTAACCTTAACTCCCCCTATCTATATACCATACTTGAGAAAAGATACTTTTGAATTCAAGGCCCTTCAATTCAAGCATCAAACTAATAAGTTATATTCATTTAAACTTATCAATATGTATATCATGATACTTATCATGATTTACCGATTCAAAATATAATACTACGTATTTATCAATAAAAAATATGTCAATATATGACATCCATTTTCAAATCCAATATAGAGAGATGATAAACAATCATCATTTTCATGTACAAATAACAATTCATCAATCCGTGGCATGATATCAATTATAAATAGAAAATGAAGCTAATGATAACTTATCATAATGATAGACATTTATCAAGCATTCATGAAACATTTCAAGTATCTACGATGATGCATATGCAATACATTTTGATATGTTTCAAGTATTTGCGATGTGTTGCAATGTATTTGACGATTCCAATTATATTTCAAGTATTCGTAAAACATTCAAGCATTTACAACAAGATACATTTTATACATTTATCTCAATCATTCATAATGCCAATTTGTTATCAATTTTTCACATTTCTCCCCCTTTGTCATCAACAAAAATGAGAATCATTCAACAATGCAAGTGTGATAAAAAAATTCAAGCAAGTTCTACACTAATTTATCCAAGCCAAAAAGGAAGGTAAGCAAAACCTTTGCATGATAACTTATTTTGGATAAGCTAACATTTTTACTTTGGATGCGCAAAGGCTTTTTGGTTCTTCTTTAGATGTGTAGGTTTCTTTCTTCCTTTGTCATAAAAATAAGAAGAGGAAGAAGGGTAAGGAAGGAATTCATCAAGAACCAAATTTATGAAATGATTTGAACTATGTCAAATGAAAATAAATGAGTTTCAATAAGGAGAAGGGATTCATGAAAAAGATCAAGATATCCGTACGAAATCAAATCCTCATTCTTGCAAGTGATCATCATATACTAAAAATTCATAAAATTCTTCTTTCATGAGAAGAGTGATAAGACCCTAAGGTCTTATCGTGGAAGAAATGGGAGAAAAGGGAATGATAATGTGTTGGGAAATCATGGGGGGGCGACATCATATGCGCAGCGGAAGAACAAGAAAACAAAATCCCCGATTCCCAAAGAGATGTTCGTCGTCGTGCAAAGATTGGTACGAAAAAATCCGCGAAACATGAAACTGCGTATAGAGATTGTGTTACCTAGGGAGATCGCATATCCCTGTTTCCTTGCAGATCCTTAGGAGAGGGCGAAGGAGGTCAAGCGTCTTCCTCTCTAGCGGTGATCCACACAGCAGGGTTGTGACGACGCTCCTCAAAACTCCAGGCCTACTTTGAGGTGGAGAGGGAGAGGAGAATAGGAAGGGCAAGCAAAGACTCTAGCCTCTGAGGTTGTGAATCCCTCCTATTTATAGAGATCCCGTGTCAAACCCTAATGGGTCCTTCCCTAGTGGGTATTGGATCTGCATGCAATAAGACAAGGGCTCCGTCGGATATCTCATATCCGAACCTCTACTCATCGCAATGCATACCATATGTGTGTGACCCTCTAGTCCCAATATCGAGCTGGCCGTGAGTCATACCTATCATAACTCCTTCTAACTCAGTGAATTATTATCTCTGTAATAATTCACTCGACTTATCGACTACGGACGTACTAGGCCACTACGCCGTAGTCCCCAGACGATACAGGGGAATCCAATCCATTGGACCTGTCTATTCTCAGTTACCATGTACCTATAGTCCCTCATCCATCTAATATCCCAAAGACCGTATATCGAGCATGGTGCTGTCAGACCCATATGGTTTCTACTCAAGTCTTGCTCTAATCGGATTCTCCCGGAGAACTCTTTCTCTCTCAACCTGAATGACCCTGGCCAGGGATTTGTCTGAGCAAGAACACATGGGATATTCCTCTCATGACGCCGAGAGTGGATGATCCTCTGTCGACACTCAATAGCCCTCGTAAGGTCGACTACCACTCCCAATGACCAGTTGTCCTAGATCTGGGACAGCCAAACCTATAAGTCTGGTATCAAAGAGTGGAGCACTCATACAGGACATCCTTGGTGTCTCAAGTCTCGGGACCAGATACACCACTAGGATTACGGAATCGCTGTCTGACAATAAGGCATCATCAACCATCCAGCATTCCGTAAGCGGATCAATCAGTGAACTCATTCTCCAATGAGCACCTGTACTGTATCCCTAGTGTCCTTACACGAGCAGCTATGAGACCAGCTACATCCATCATATGGACGGGTATACAGCACACCAGTCTATCCGGTTATCACGATGTCCCTCTCGAGTAACTTATGACCGGGATTATTTAGGATATGTGTTTAAAGGTGAATCGATCTCATTATCGTGATCTCATCACGATCCGATTCCCATTGCACAAATCCAAGGACATCACAATATATATATACATTTATGCAATAGTTATAAAGTGATATACGCCAAAATATAATAAGCAAAAAAGATTCTGTATCAAGTCACACGTGCCATCACTCACGTGATTGGCTTGCTGGGCACCTATGACTAGCATAATGATCATTTCGAGGGGATTGACCCTCCTTGATCTCTTCGAGGGGATCGGCCCTCCTTGATCGCTTCGAGGGGATCGGCCCTCCTTGATCTCTTCGAGGAGATCGGCCCTCCTTGATCACTTCGAGGGGATCGACCTCCTAGGGTTTGTCCAAAGACAATAGTATTTTTCATAGATTACTGAAAAGAAGCAATTACATCCCTATTTATAGAGTTCTACCCAGAGTCCATCAGGACTTGAATTATAATAATAAATAAATATTAAATAAACCTCTACTTGACTCTAACTGAACCAAACCGACTCAATAAACAACTAGACTAAACAGACTCAATAAACATTATTCAAAAGCTTAGAAAAAGGGTCCTAACAGTTCCTCCCTCTTCAAATCAGCCTTGTCCTCAAGGCTGAGCAGCATCAATCTCAGGGGGCTTCTCTTTCAGCACTTTAGCCATAGACTATCTGCAACGCATCACAACCTGTTGATCAAGTAAGTATGGTCTCCACTTTTTGAGAGTGTAAGCAACAGGTCGATCTTTCAGTGTAGTAATTGTTGCATGAAACTTCTGGCCCTGTATAATCAATTTTATCTTTGAACCTTTGCTATCACAAGTAAAAATCCATCCATTAATGATCTTTACTTTGAATCTGTCATAGTCTTCAATGTGATGGGTCAATCGATCAACAGTCTCACTATCCATAGAATTATTAGTGCTACCAGTATCAATCAAAACTATAATAGGCTGATGTTCTAGAGTTTCACCAACTTCCATAGTTTGCGGGTTAGAGTAGTCGGCTAATATATGCATTGTATGTACGGTAAGTTCAACATCTTCATTAGAATTTATACCTTCATGATCGGAGTCTAACTCTTCTGCTTTTGGTTCCTCTCCAATTGGCTCAATCAACATATGCTGCCCTTGTTTGTGTTGGTGCTCCATACTCCACTTTTCATCATAGTACAAACCCTTTGCTGAATTTTTCTTGAGTTCTTCTTGGGTTAGTCCTCGGGTGTCAAGGCTTTGGTTGGGAATAGATATGTTGGGTGGCATATTGATCATCTAGTGATTGTCACTTCTGTTTCCATGATTTTCCCTATTGATTTTTTTCTCATGTAGATGTGCGAATGAGATCGCAGCTATCATAGTGCGTGGTTGACGAGCCTTAACTTCACACCGGATCTCTAGAATAAGACCTTTAATAAATGTATCTAGAAGTTGTCGTTCCGACCAATCTCTAGCTTGATTTGATAATCTTTCAAACCTACTCTGATATTCCAACACTGTAGAAGTCTGATAAATTTTTGAGAGCTGTCCATCCACCTTCATGTATGAGTAGATTGTGTCACAATCTTGGGGCCCTTTTCTAGTATTTCCAGATCTGTGCAATGTAGGGCTTGAGCTCCCACCTTATTGAAATTTACTAAAGCTCCCCAGTAAATCCTTTTTGAAATCATTAAGTACTTCTTGTAACCGGTTCTCAATTCTAATTTCCAATGCTTCCATTTGTGCCTTCACTGAGTTGTCGGTGGCCATTTCGTAAGACTGCAAATCTGTAATCTCAACTCCTATTTTTGGTGTTGGTCAAGGGCATTAATCACTGCCCTACTCGGTGTTGTTGTTGTGATGCAATCGATGGTAGCACTATTGAAATGAAGGGTTGCTGCGAGGATACAGGGATGTAGCTGTGTTCGCTACGTGGGAGGCAATGATGCTTGCTGTGGTCGCTGCGTGGAGGGATCGCTACTGCTGAGGGCTGGGAGGCAGCGATGGTAGTGCAGCTAGGGGCAGCGTCACCAAGGGCCTATCGCTGCGGTGGTTGCGACGGTGCGGATGGAAGGCAGCGTTGCTCTGTCTCTACCGCACTATGGAAGGAGGCGTTGGTGATGCGTAGGAATCACGTGCGGTTGAGGATGCGACGGTGCCAATGAAGCAGTCGAGGTTAAGAAGAGGAGTCGGTACGTGCGTCGCCGAGGTTGAGGCTGCAGTGGAAAATAGGAATCGACGGTGGCAGGCTGGGCGGCAAGCGGCGTCGTCGGTGGCTGGGCTGCAGCGGCGACGGTGGTGGCAACCGGCGTTCGCAGCAGCAAGAGGACAGGCGACTGCTTTGCAGCAGCAAGAGGATTGCTCTGTTTCGGTCACCAAGGGGCAGAGCAAGGGGGAGTGGCAGCGGTAGTTCTCGCCCGAGCCAAGGGGGAGCGGCGGCTGGAAGGCGAGCGGCGGTCGCCTCACGGTGGCTGGCAGCGGTGGTGAGTCGGCTGGAAGGCGACGGCGCTCGAGGCGTGGCTGCGATCGACGAGGGGCTGCGGCAACAGAGGAAGCTCTGTTTCAGCAACCGCTGCAAGGAGGGGCTGCGGCAACCGGCGGCTACGGCTGCGGTGCCGGCGGTCCTTCTCGCTCGAGCGAGATGGGGACGCAAGGAGAAGAGGTCGCTGGCCGGATGATCGAGCGGCGGCGATGCGGCTGGGAAAAGTGGTGGTGACGCGGCTGGGAACAAGGGCAATACGTGAGTTGCCCTGTTTCGGTCGCCGCGAGGAGGCGGCGGCTGCGGCTGCGACCCAAGGGGAGGCGGGCGGCAGTGGAGAGGCAGCGGTGGTGGCGCGGCTGGGAGCAGCGTCACCAACGATCGCCGAGGAGGAGAGGTCGAGCGGCTGCGCTGCGACGCAAGGGGAGGCGGGCGGCGGCAGTAGGGCTGGGATGGACGCTGGCAACGTCGTCTCCTGGCCGGGGAACAGCAGCGGCGGTTTTCGCCGGCCGGGAAGCGGGGCGATGGTGGGCGCTGGCCGGAGAGAAGCAGCGGCGGGTGGGCTGGCCGGAAGCAGGGACGAAGGGGTGGTTGCGGCTTCTTCTTCCTCTCGTGTTTTTCTTTTCTTTTTTCTTTCGTTTTTTTTTTTTTTTGATCGAGATGGGGCAGCGAGTAGGTCGAGCGGTGGTCGAAGGTCGCTGGCCAGGGAGAAGAAGCGACAACGGTGAAGAAAGAGTTGCCTTGTAGTGGTGGTGGGGAAGAAGGGAAGCAAGGCTTCAGCGGGCTGCGCCAAGGATCATGGCTCTGATATCAAATGATAAGACCCTAAAGTCTTATTGTAGGCTCTGATACCAAATGATAAGACCCTAAGGTCTTACTCCTTGATCTCTTCGAGAGGATCGACCCTTGATCTCTAATCGACTCTCCTTGATCATTTCGAGGGGATCGGCCTCCTAGGGTTTGTCCAAAGACAATAGTATTTTTCATAGATTACTGAAAAGAAGTAGTTACATCCCTATTTATAGAGTTCTGCCCAGAGTCCATCAGGACTTGAACTATAATAATAAATAAATATTAAATAAACCTCTACTTGATTCTAACTGAACCAAACCGACTCAATAAACAACTGGACTAAACAGACTCAATAAACATTATTCAAAAGCTTAGAAAAAGGATCCTAACAAAGAGTAAGGAGAAATTCATGAGAAAGGAGCATCATATGAAGGATAAAAAAATCCACGAATAAAATTTCATAAATCAAATCTGTTTCTTATTAAAAATTCACAAGAGTGAAATCCGTGAGAGATGTATTTGTTAACGAGTTACATGAGTGAAGGACCAAGTGTATCAAAAAATATTAAGTGAAGGAGCAAGGGTATAAATTTGATACCAAGTCAATTGATATTCTAGATTTCATGAAAGCTTTAAAAAATCGAGAAAGTCCGAAAAAGATATACAACAAACTTATGCATTCGGATAATTTAACATCCCTAATTCTCTTCTAATAAAATCAAATTGTTCTTCATTTAAAGGTTTTATAATTATATCAGCTAATTGATATTTCGTATCAATAAACTCTAAAGATATGTCATGGTTATTAACAAGATCTCTTATGAAATGATGTATAATGTTTAGTTCTAGAGTATTAAATATGATTTTTTGTTAAACATATTGCACTTTTGTTATCACATTTTATGGGAATATTCTTAAGGTGAATCTTATAATCTTCTAATGTATTTTTCATCCATACAACTTGTGCACAACATGCACCAGCTGTTATATACTCTGCTTCGGTTATAGATAATGCAACCGAGTTTTGTTTCTTGGAAGACCAAGAAACAAGTGTATGGCCTAAGAATTGACATATTCCGAATGTACTTTTTCTATCTTCTCTACATCCAGCAAAATCTACATCAGCATAAGCAATTAATTCAAAGTTTTCAGATTTTGGATACCATAATCTTAAATTAGGAATTCCCTTTAGATATCTAAGAATTCTTTTAACTACTTTAAGATGAGATAGCTTATGATTAGATTAAAATCTAGCACAAAGTCCTATACTAAATATGACGTCTGGTCTAGTTGCAATGAGGTATATTAAACTACCTATCATACCCCTATAAGTTTTTTTTATCAAAGCTTTCTCCACTTTCGTCCATGTCTAACTTAGTAAAGGTACTCATAGGAGCTTTAATAGCTTTTGAACTATCCATATTAAACCATTTTAGCAATTCTAATATATATTTGGTTTGACTAAAAAAAATACTATCACTAAGTTGTTTGATTTGTAAGTCTAAAAAGAAAGTTAGCTCACTCATTAAACTCATCTCAAATTCTTGACTTATACTCTTAGTAAACGATTCGCATAAGGATTCATTTGTAGAACCATAAATAATATCATAAACATAAATTTGAATAACAAGAAAGTTATTTTCAAAATTTTTAATAAACAATGTAGTATCAACCTTGACTTTAAAGAAATTATTTTAGATAAGAAAGGAGCTAAGCCTTTCATACCAAGCTCTCGGGGCTTATTTTAATCCGTAAAGAGCTTTGGTTAACTTAAACACATGATTAGGAAAAAAAATGTTCTTAAATCTGGATAGTTGTTCTAACACACTTCTTCGGAAATAAAGTCATTTAAGAAAGTACTTTTAACATTCATTTGAAATAATATAAAATTATTACTACTAACATAGGCAAGGAGCATCCTTATGGCTTCTAATCTTGCCACATGAGAGAAGGTTTCTTCATAATCGATACCTTCTTCTTGGTTGAAACCCTTGGCCACTAATCTAGCTTTATTTCTAACCACGATATCAAATTCATCTTGCTTGTATTTGTTGAATCTTGGATTTTGATGATGAAGTCAATTGATGGGTTAATTGATTTAATCTATATTATTGAGTTAAGTGTGCAAGATTAACTATGATAGCTTGAAGACATAAAGCAACTTTACCAAAGTCAAGTTCGATAGGTGTTCGAGAGTCCCCCGAAAGTCCGAAGAATCGTCGGAAGTGCTGCTAGAACCAACTAAGAAAGAATCAGGGACTTGCTGAAGTTTTCGGAAGTCTGTCGGAAAGATCGTCTGAGATTCGCGGAGATCACCAAGAAGGTTCGAATACTTGCCAAAGACTCATTGAACTTGCCACAAGACCGGGAGCCTGCTGGGAGTCTGTCGGAAGAAATCCGAGGGTATATCGGAAGTCTATCGGAAGTTCGCCGGAAAGCTCGCCGAAAGGAAACTCGACATTGCCAGTTAAAAATTTGCTTAAGGCTATGCCTTAATTTCATAGTTTGTATATAATTTGGGTTAGGATTAAGGGTTAATCTAATAACCCGGTTAGGGGCCAATTGGGCTCGAGTTTAGACTAGTTTGGGCCAAGTTTGGAGCCTAACTAGTGAGCTGGAACAGTCCAGGCGGTGGCACCATCGGATTGGGTGGTGGCACCGCCCAGAACCCGAGAGGTCCAGTGGTGGCACCGTCAGTATACTATCAGTATCAGACACTGACAGGCGGTGACACTGCCAGCATTGGGAAACCCAAAAGTAATTCAAATTTGGAGCCCAAATTTGAATCTTCTTGGGGCCTATAA
Organism: Musa acuminata AAA Group; assembly: GCF_036884655.1. NCBI lineage: Eukaryota > Viridiplantae > Streptophyta > Magnoliopsida > Zingiberales > Musaceae > Musa > Musa acuminata. The sequence goes on along the minus strand of NC_088345.1, from coordinate 30,112,866 downwards.
ATACCCCTCAATTCTTAGTAGATAACACACCTTTTTGAGAAGTTAGAAAGTGAGAAAAAGCTCTAGCAAAGTATTATTTTCAATAGCTTAAGTGTTCACCTCTCTCTTTCTCTTTAAAAAAAATCTGTAAGAGAGTGAACCACTTGTAAGAAGGTTATAAGAGGGGTATTTGGTCCTTCCCCTTCAAAGTGATTTACTAGTGAAAGTTGGGAGCCTCATCGAAGAAGGCTTCGAAAGTGGATGTAGGTCATTTGACTGAACCACTATACATCGTGGTATTCCATGAATGTGTGAGTGTTTAATTTTCTAAATCATTTTTCTACTTAGTTGCAAATCGTTTGGTTTTCATCTCCCTACTCTTGACTACCTTTACTCGAGCTATTTTAGCTAAGTCATCCTTCGTCGAATTGAAATATCTACATATTTACGAAATCGATTTCAAACTTACAAGTTTTAATTCGCTGTACTAATTCACCCCCCTCCCCCCCTCTTAGTGTCGCTCCGATCCTAACAATTTGTATCAGAGCAAGGCTCACTCTCATATTTGGTTTAATATCCAAGAGAGATGGCTTACTTTGGCATGCAAGAGGGTCACTCTATTATACGTCCTCCTATGTTTAATGGGTTGAATTACACATATTGGAAGACTCGTACGAGGATCTTTCTTATTTCCATGGATTTTGAGCTTTGAAATATTATCGAAAATGGATTTCAAAAATCTTCTCTTCCAATGAGCGAATGGGATGAATCAGAGAAGAATGTTTTTGCTTTAAATACAAAGGCTATGAATGTCTTATTTTGTGCACTTGACAAAAATGAATTTAATCGTGTTTCGATTTGTAATTCGGCTTTTAATATTTGGAGAACTCTTGAGGTCACTCATGAAGGCACTAGCCGAGTGAAAGAGTCCAAAATCTACATTCTTGTGCATTCTTACGAACTTTTCCGAATGAAACCAAGTGAGTTCATCGGAGACATGTACACCCGTTTCACGGATGCCATCAATGGACTAAAAGCTCTTAGTAAAGGTTTTTCTAACTTTGAACTAGTAACTAAAATTTTAAGATCCCTTCCAAAGAATTGGGATCCAAAAGTTATGGCCATTCAAGAGACCAAGGATCTTAAAACATTTCCTCTCGAAGAATTTATTGGGTCTCTAATGACCTACGAAATAACGTGTCATGCTCATGAAGAGCTCGAGAACCCCCTTCCAAAGAACAAGAAGGATATGACACTTAGAACACAAGAAGATCACTTGAAAGGAACATCAAGTGACGATGACATTGTACTTTTAACTCAAAATTTTTAAAAATTTATAAGAAAGAATAAATTTAAAAATGACACAAAAAATAAACTTGAACATAAAAATGACCAAGTAATATGCTATGAATGCAAGAAGCTAGGGCACTTCAAAAATGAATGCCCCCAAGACAAGAAGAAGCAACCGAAGAAGAAGAAAGCTTTAAAAGTGACTTGGGACGATTTAAGTAATTCCGAGAATAAAGAAGCTAGCAACAAAGAGGAGACAAACTTCACACTAATGGCTTTAGGATGAGAGGTATGTGATTTAATTAATGAAGATTTATCTATCGATGAACTTTCTATCACTTTTCACAAATTATTTGATGAGTGTAGAACTATTAGTAAGAAGTTCAATCTATTAAAGAAAGAGCATGCCTTACTACAAAATAAGCTTGATAGTCTTCAAACTCCTCCATGCTCTAAGTGTGAACACTTAGAAGTAATAAAATATGAGAATTTACTACTTACGGAGACCTTAAACAAGTTTAAGGTCGGTAGCAAAGGCTTGGATAAGATCCTTGCAAACAAGGGTCACATTACAAATAGAAGTGGAATTGGTTTTGTGAGAGAATCTCACCAAAATCCTACCACCTTCATTAAAGGACTCACATTACATGTTTCACCTCATTTGAAATACAACTTTTGTTGTAAATCTGGACATGTTGTTTACAAATGTCCATTTAAGAAAATTAGTCCACATAAGTTGATATGGGTTCCTAAAGGAACTATAAATAATTCAATGATGAATGACAAAATTAGTAGATTAATTTTTGAGGCACCCAAAATCAAATGAGTACCTAAAAACCATCCTCTTTTGTAGACAAACTCACAAACTATGAGCAAAAGATGGTATCTTAATAATAAATACTCAAGGCACATGACTGGAGATCCATCTCATTTCTCTATGCTCACTAGCAAAGAAGAAGGGTATGTCACATTCGGAGATAACAACAAAAGTAAAATCATTGGCAAGGGAACCATAGGTAAAAATCAAGTTTTTCAATTAATGATGTGTTGCTAGTTGATGGATTAAAATATAATCTCTTAAGCATTAGTCAATTATGCGATAAATGTTACATCGTTAGATTTGAATCTAATGTATGTATTATTGAAAAACCAAACAATAACATATCAATGATTGCCTTAAAACAAAATAATATCTACACCATCAACCTTGATGAACTTAGTAATAAAATGTACTTTTCTGCTTTAAATGATGATGCTTGGCTTTGGCATAGGAGATTAGGTCATTCAAATATGGAACTAATATCTAAGATTTTATCTAGAGAGTTAGTACGAGGGATTCCTAATATGAAGTTTGTTAAGGAGAAAGTGTGTGATGCTTGTCAACTAGGAAAACAAATAAAAACTAGTTTCAAACCAAAAAATCAAATTGGCACCACTAGACCATTGCAATTGACCCATTTGGTTGGACCAATTGACACAATGAGTCTAGGAGAAAGTAAATATGCCTTCGTAATTGTAGAAGACTATAGAAGATACACCTGGACCTATTTCTTGGCTCACAAAAGTGATTATTTCAAATGTTTCTCTAAATTTTTTAAACTTACTCAAAACGAAAAGGCTTCATGATTTCATCAATTCGGAGTGATCACAATGGTGAATTTCAAAACCATGTCTTCTAAAGTTTCTGTGAATCTAATGGATATAACCACAACTTCTCCACTCTGAGAAATTCTCAACAAAATGAGGTAGTTGAAAACAAAAATAGAAATTTACAAGAAATGACAAGAACCATGTTAAATGAACATAGTCTACCTATGTATTTTTGTGCCGAAGCCATTAATACAACTTGCTATATCATGAATATGGTTCTAATAAGACCATCTCTATCAAAAACTCCCTATGAATTATAGAATAACAAAAAATCAAATATTTTTTATTTTAAAGTTTTCGGTTGCAAATGCTTTATTTTGAATGAAAAGGATATCTTACGAAAATTTGATGCTAAATCCGATGAAGGCATCTTTCTTGGTTACTCTTCCATTTCTAAGGATTTTCGTATTTAAAAAAAAAGAACCTTAGTTATAGAAGAGTCTATTCATGTAGTTTTTAATGAAATTTTCGAGTTAAAGAAAATTGATTTTGATGATGATCTTGGTTTTGATAATTTGAATTTAAATGAACCCCCTCCTCAAAATAGCAACTTGGATGCATCTTCTTTTGAAATTTCCTTACCTAAAGAATGGAAATACGTAGATGCTAATCCAAAGGAGCTAATTATAGGAGATACATTAAAAGGGGTTCAAACTTATTCTTCCTTCAAGAATTTTTGTGCTAACGCCGCCCTCCTTTCTCAAATTGAACCTAAATGCATTGATGAAGCCTTGAAAAATGATTCATGGGTTATTGCAATGTAAGAGGAATTGAACCAATTTGAGAGGAATGAGGTATGGAAGCTTGTTCCTAGACCCAGTGACCATTTAACCATTAGTACTAAATGAATTTTTAGAAATAAGTAAGATGAATGCGTTATCATGGTTAGAAATAAGGCTAGACTAGTGGCCAAAGGTTTCAACCAAGAAGAAGGTATCGACTACGAAGAGACATTCGCTCCTATGGCAAGATTAGAAGCCATTAGGATGCTCCTTGCCTATGTTAGTAGTAATGATTTTAAACTATTTCAAATGGATGTCAAAAGTGCTTTCTTGAATGGTTTTATTTCCGAAGAAGTGTATATTGAACAACCTCCCAGATTTGAAAATTCTCTTCTTCCTAATCATGTATTTAAATTGACTAAGGCTCTCTATGGCTTAAAACAAACTCCTAAAGCTTGGTATGAAAGGCTTAGTTCCTTTCTTATTTTAAATAATTTTACAAAAGGCAAGGTCGATACTATATTGTTTATCAAATATTTTAAAAATAATTTTCTTATTGTTTAAATTTATATTGACGATATTATTTTTGATTCTTCGGATGAATCACTATGTGAATCATTTGCCAAGTGTACGAGTCATGAATTTGAAATGAGCCTAATGAGAGAATTAACCTTCTTTTTAGGATTGTAAATTAAATAATTTAGTAGTGGGATATTTCTTAATCAATCTAAATATACATTAGAATTGTTAAAACGATTTAACATGGATGGTTCAAAGGCTATAAACACTCCTATGAGTACTTCCACTAAGTTAGACATGGATGAAAGTAGTGAAAGCTTTGATCAAAAAATATATAGGGGAATGATTGGTAGTTACTTTACCTCACCGCAATCATACCGGATATCATGTTTAGTATAGGACTTTGTGCTAGGTTTCAAGCTAATCCTAAATTGTCTCATCTTAAAAGTGTTAAAAGAATCCTTAGATATCTTAAAGGAACTCCTAATTTAGAATTACGGTATCAAAAATTCTGATAATTTTGATTTAATAGCTTATGCAGATGCCGATTTTGGCGGATGTAAGATAGATAGAAAAAGCACATCCGGAACATGTCAATTTTTAGGACATGCACTTGTTTCTTGGACTTACAAGAAATAAAATTCGGTTGCACTATCTACGGCGGAAGCCGAATACATAGTTGCAAGTGCATGCTGTGCACAAGTTGTTTGGATGAAAAATACATTGGAAGACTATGAAATTTACTTAAAGAACATTCCCATAAAATGTGATAATACAAGTGCTATTTGTCTAACTAAAAATCCAATTCAACACTCTAGAACTAAGCATATTGACATTAGGCATCACTTTGTATGAGATCATATCAATAATAATAATGTCATTCTAGAATTTATTAATACAAAGCATCAATTAGTTGATATTTTCATAAAAGCCTTAAATGAAGATCAATTTGACTTTATTAAAAGGGAATTAGACATGTTGAATTGTCCTTGTGAATGAGCTTGATTGTATATTTTTTCAAAAAAATTTCATCCTCTTTTCGATTTTCATGGATTTGACTTCTTTCTTTTCGATTTTGAATAACATCTTAAAGAGTGATCTAAGACACTATCCTATCTTAAATCAAACACATTAAAACTTCTATAAAAAAAAATATTTTTTAATGTGCTAGTGGTGGCACCGCTAGAACCGACGGTAGCACCGCTTGGGTGCTTAGTCCCCAAGCGATGGCACTTCTCGGTTAGCGAGCACCATCCCTAGCACTCTCACAAAACCCTCAAAACCTCTCTCAACCTCATTCTAAGCCTCTAGAAGCCTAAGAGAGTGGTTTTTCTTGGATCAAGCTCTCTACCTCCCAAGGAAACTTATATAAGGTAAGATCTGATTTTTTTTTTCTTTTCTTCCTCTCATTATTTGGCCTATTCTTTAAAGTTCTTTCTTAATCTATCATCATGATTAGATATGGCTCCTAAGTGAACATCAAGAACCAAATGGAAAAGAGTGGAAGGAGATTCCTATGACCAAATCCTTTTTAGATCTAATGAAGTAACCCTTAGGTATCCAAATTTAGAAACAAGAATAATACATAAGGGCAAACATATTGATCTAGATGAACTTGGGAACCTAGAACCCATTAGATAGTTTACAAATTGAGATGTCTTATCTATCCAACAAATCGATGAACTGATTTACCCTAGGTTGGTTAGGTTATTTTACGCAAACTTAACTGTGGAAAATGATAGCTTAACTACCTACCTCTTAGGAATACAAATTCGAATATTTGATAGTACTATATGTGAGTTAATTGGAATTATCGAAAAGGATAGGGGTTGTTATTTTAGAAGTAAATGAGATATCAATGCAATCGGAGCAACTTACTCCGAAGCCTTAGAAACTATTTTTGCAAATCCGAACCTAGGCATAATTTCTAAAAGTTGCTAGCACTTATTGCCCTTTAACTCTAAATTTCTTCATCATATCATGATAAGCATCCTACTTCCTAAACAATTTCGTCATGATGAGATTAGTCAAATAGAGTTAATACTATGTATTGGATTATGATCGGCCAAAATAATTATTTTAGATACTTAATCCGATAATATATACAGGACATAATAGCTAAAGACTCAATGTTACCGTATGGGGGGTTAGTCACTCGATTAATCCTTGCTTATAATATTTGTGTCTCACCCGATGAAGAAATAATCTAGGTCGATCAATTTAAAACTATCAATAGAAACCTACTCAAGAGACTTAGGTGCACTTTTGCCAATGATATATGGACTACGTAACCTAGAAGGATTGATCCAGTTCCCCCACTAGTAGAACACTCTGAAACATCCATTTTTAAGGGAAATGAATCAAATCAAATCTCCTCCTCCTAGTCCCTTTGGTGCAGCACCTTCAGAACCAGCTCTTGCTTATCTTCTAAAGATCCCATCGTGGCAGAATTAAATCAAATCAAATCACAACAAGAGTAAATCAAATCATAGGAAGAGCAAATCCAATTACAGCAAGTTAAAATTTTGAGAGAACTATGATAGATGAACCAGAAGATAGATGCCATGTATAGAAACTCTGGAATTCCTCCTAAGGAATAATCGTTGTGTTAAACCTTTCTTATTATTGTAAACCTCTATGCTACCTTGATAAGCGTTTGACATTATCCTAGTATATAATGTTGGATGTTTCTTTCCGAAATTTTGTCAACATTTTGATGACACCTTCATGTTATTTTGGATGATTTGATGTCTTCCTTGAATGATTGATCTTAATGCCAAGTTGAAGCTTTATCAATTTTGACATCTCCTTTTCAAGATTTTTTTTCTTATGAGATGATTTTATGAATGGCTTCAATGATCATGAGTTTTATGCTTGAAAACTCATCTCTTTTTTGTTGATAATAAAGGGGGAGAAGAATGTGCAAAAGATTGATGACTTGTGCAAATATGAAATTAGCATGACTTATATGTATCGTATTGCAATAGCTTATATGCTGTATAATGCAATGAAAAATGTCTTATATGTGTTATATTTCTTAAAAGCATCACAAAACTCTTTTGAGCATATTGCATATGAAATTTTTTAAATTGGTTGTCGTATCATGTTTATCATTTTATATATATATGATAAGCAATCATCTCATGATCATATGAAATCATGTCTTGTATTTATATCATGAGATCTATGTTGAAATTTCAAATTATTATTATTTGTTATCGAAATGATAATCGTCTTTTATCATTCGGCTTGAAAATAATTTTTATGCCTTGAAATTATGAGAAATACGAAGTTTCGTATTTGCTCATGCTTATTAATAATAACGATAAGTTCAACGGATAGAACTTATCGGTTTAGGCTTGAATTCAAAGAGATTGAATTCAAGTGTTTTTATCTTCTTATAATATGGCATATAGATAGGAGAAGTTATGATTAACTCCGTCATCAATTGATTGTCATCATCAAAAAGGGGGAGATTGTTGAATCTCGAATTTTGATGATGAAGTCAATTGATTGGTTAATTGATCTAATCCATATTATTGAGTTAAGTGTGCAGGATTAACTACGATAGCTTGAAGACATAAAATAAGTTTACCGGAGTCAAGTTCGATGGGTGTTCGAGAGTCCACCGAAAGTCCAAAGAATCGTCGGAAGTGCTGCCGGAACCAACCAAGAAAGAATCAGGGACTTGCTGAAGTTTTCAGAAGTCACTAGAAAGCTCGTTGAAGGTTCGTGGAGATCATCGAGAAGGTTCGGATACTTGTCAAAGACTCATTGAACTCGCCACAAGACTGGGAGCCTGTTGGGAGTCCACCGGAAGAAATCTGAGGGTGTATCGGAAGTCCGCCGGAAGTTCACCTGAAAGCTCGCCGAAAGGAAACTCGACGTTGCTGGTCAAAAATTTACTTATGGCTCTGTCTTAATTTCGTAGTTTACATATAATTTAGGTTAGGATTAAGGGTTAATCCAAAAACCTAGTTAGGGGCCAATTGGGCCCAAGTTTGGATTGGTTTGGCCCAAGTTTGGAGCCCAACCAATGAGTTGGAATAGTCCAGGTGGTGGCACCGCCCAGAACTCGAGAGGTCCGACGGTGATATTGCCAGAGGTCCGCAGGCGGTGCCACCGCCACTGACAGGCAGTGGCACCGCCAGCACCGGGAAACCCAAAAGTAATTCAAATTTGGAGCCCAAATTTGAATCCTCTTGGGGCCTATAAATACCCTTCAATTCTTGAGAACACACCTTTTAAAGAAGTTAGAAAATGAGAAAAAGCTCTAGTAAAGTCTTATTTTCAATAGCTTAAGTGTTCACCTCTCTTTCTCTTTGAAAAAAATATGTAAGAGTGTGAACCACTTGTAAGAAGGTTGTAAGAGGGGTATTTGGTCCTTTCCCTTTAAAGTGATTTGCTAGTGGAAGTTGGGAGCCTCATCGAAGAAGGCTTCGAAAGTGGATGTAGGTCATTTGACCGAACCACTATTTATCGTGGTGTTCCTTGAATGTGTGAGTGTTTATATTTCTGAACCATTTCTCTACTTAGCTACAAATCGTTCGGTTTTCATCTCCCTACTCTTGACTACCTTTACTCGAGCTATTTTAGCTAAGTCATCATTCGTCAAATTGAAATCTCTACACATTTACGAAATCAATTTCAAACTTATACTCAATCTGCTGCACTAATTCACTCCCCCCCCTCTTAGTGCCGCTCTGATCCTAATAGTTTCTAAAGACTCATTTAGTACCAATAACTAAATGGTCATTTGGCCTAGAACAAGCTTATATACCTCGTTTCTCTCAAATTGGTTCAACTCTTCTTGCATTGTTATAACCCATGAATTATCTTTCAAAGCTTCATTAATGTATTTTGATTCAATTTGAGAAAGAAAAGTGATGTTGGCACAAAAAATGTTAAAAGAAGAATGAGTTTGAACCCCTTTTAATATGTCTCATATGATTAGCTCCTTAGGATGAGTATCTACATACTTCCATTCCTTAGGTAATAATATTTCAGAAGAAGATATATCTAAGTTGCTAGTTGGAGGAGAGGGTTCATTTAAATTCAAATTATCAAAATTAAGATAATCATCAAACTCATTTTTCTTAAATTCGGAGACTTCATTAAAGATCATATGAATAAACTCTTCTATGACCAAGGTTCTTTTATTAAAGATATAAAAGACTTTTGAAATAGAAGAATAACTAAGAAAAATGCCTTCATCGGATTTTGCATCAAACTTTCCTAAGGTATCTTTTTCATTCAAGATAAAAACATTTACAACCGAAAAATTTAAAGTATGAAACATTGGGTTTTTTGTCATTCCATAATTTATAAGGAGTTTTTGGAAAGTAATAGTCTTATTAGAATCCTATTCATGACATAGTATGTCATATTAACGACTTCGGCCCAAAAATATTTGGGTAAGCTATGTTCATTCAACTTGGTTCTTGTCATTTCTTGTAAATTTCTATTTTTTCTTTCTACTAGTCCACTTTGTTAAGGATTTCGTGGAGTAGAGAAATTATGGTTGTATCCATTAGATTCACAAAAATTTTGGAAATCACGGTTTTGAAATTCGCCACCATGATCACTCCGAATTGATGAAATCATAAAGCCTTTTTCATTTTGAACAAGTTTACAAAACTTAGAAAAATACCTAAAGCAATCACTTTTGTGTATCAAGAAGTATGTCCAAATGTATTTACTATAATTGTCCATAATTACAAAGGCATATTGCTACCTCCTAGATGTATCAATTGGTCCAAACAAATCTATATAGATCAATTGCAATGGTCTAGAGGTGCTTATTTGATTCTTTGGTTTGAAACTACCTTTTATTTATTTTCCTAGTTAGCATGCATCACACACGTTATCTTTAATAAATTTAATATTAAGAATACCTCTTACAAGTTCTTTAAATGAGATTTGAGATATTAGTTTCATGCTAGCATGACCTAATCTCCTATGCCAAAGCCAAGCGTCGTCATTCAAAATCAAAAAACATATTTCATTACAAAGATCATCAATAGCAATAGTGCATACATTATTTTATTTTAGGATAATCATAGATATGTTTTTGTATGGTTTTTCAATAATGCAAGCATTGGATTCAAATATAATGATGTATCCTTTATCACATAATTGACTAATACTCAAAAGATTATGTTTTAAGCCATCAACCAATAACACATCTTCAATTAAAAAGTTGATTTTGTTATATATGGTTCCTTTGCCAATAATTTTACCCTTGTTGTTGTCTCCAAAGGTGACATACCCTTCGTCTAGGCTAGTGAGCTTAGAGAATTCAAATTGATCTCCGGTCATATGTCTTGAGCATCCACTATCAAATGTACCATCTCTTACTCCTAGCTTGTGATAGTAAATATTTCTACAAAAAAGATGATTTTCAGATATCTATTTGACCTTAGGTACCTCAAAAATCGATCTACTCAACTTATCGTTTTGCATAGAGTTCTTTATGGTTCCTTTAGGAACCCAAATCAATTTGTGTAGACTATATCTCTTAAATGGATATTTATAAGCATTATGTTCGAGTTTGCAACAAAAATTACATTTGGTGTAGGGTGATACATGCAAGGTAGGGCTTTTAACAAAGGTGGTTGGATTTTGGTGAGAGCTACTCACAAATCCAATTCCGCCTCTTCTATGAATATGACCCTTATTGGCAAGGATTATGTTTAAGGACTTACTACCAACCTCAAATTTTTTCTAAAGTTTCTTTGAGTAGCAAGTTTTCTTTCTCAAGTGCCTCTAGGTGTTTACACTTAGTGCATGGAGGCAAAGAAAGATTATCATACTTAAATTTTTAAAAGTTAATATTTAAAAGGGTATGCTCCTTTTTCAAAAAATTATACTTTTTACTCAATATTATACATTCATCAAATAATTCATGAAAAGCACTTAAAATCTTATTGAAAGATAAATTTACATCTAATGAACTACTTACCTCATCTTCGATAGCCATTAGTGCGTAGTTGGTGATCTCCTTATTGCTTTGTTCTTCGTCTTCAAAATCGCTCAATTCATCCCACGTTGCTTTAAGTGCCTTCTTCTTCTTTGGTTGTTTCTTCTTTACTTAGGGACATTCGCTTTTGAAATGTCCCAGCTTCTTGCATTCGTAGCATATAACTTATTCTTTTTTTGGTTCAATTTTATTTTTAGTATCATTTTTAGATTTATTTCTTTTATGAATTTTTTAAACTTTATTGTCAAAAGTGCCAAGTCATCATTATAGCCCTCATCACTTTAATTTTATGTCAAGTGGTCTTCATAAGTTCTTAGTGTCATATCCTTCCTATTCTCAAGCTCTTCAAGAGCATTGCAAGTCATTTCTTAGGTCATCAAAGACCCAATAAGTTCTTCAAGCGAAAAATTATTCAAGTCCTTGACTTCTTGAATTTGCTGTTACTTTAGGATCCCAACTCTTTAGGAGGGATCTTAATATTTTGTTAACAAGTTTAAAATTAGAAAAACTTTTACCAAGTCCTTTTAGACTATTGACGACATCCATAAATCGGGTATACATGTCTCTAATGGTCTTGGTTTCATCTAAACCAACTCATAAGTATAGACTAAAAGATTAATTTTGGACTCCTTTACTCTACCAATGCCCTCGTGAGTGATTTTGAGTGTATACCAAATATCGAAAGTCATTTCATAAATAGACACTCGATTGAACTCGTCTTTATTTAAAGTGCAAAATAAGACATTCATAGCCATGACATTTAAAGCAAAAGTCCTCTTCTCTAACTCATTCTAATCGTTCGTTGGAAGAGAAGACTTTTGAAAGCCAATTTCTACAATGTTCCATAACTCAAAATCCATAAAAATTAGAAAAATCCTCGTTTTAGTCTTCTAATAGATGTAATCTATCACATTTAACATGGGTGGACGTGTAATTGAGTGACCCTCTTGGTTGCCGGTAAATACCATCTCTCTTGGGTTTCAAACCAAATCGAGAGTGATATTGCTCTGATACCAATTGTTATGATCAAGAGCGGCCCTAAAAGGGGGGGGGGGGGGGGGGATGAATTAGTGCAGCGAAAAAATTACGTCAATTTGAAAATCTTCATACGATAAAATTTGATTCAGACGAAAACTATTTTGTTTATATTGAATGAGTAGAGAAGAGGGGATTGGACAGTTTATAAGAAGTAAAGTTGAATGCAGTAAAGAGATTAAGCAGTAAGGAATGAACACACCAGAATTTATAGTGGTTTGGTCGTTGTGACCTACATCCACTTCTGATTCCTGTCTCATCCCAGATTTTCGGGGTACTGGCGGTACCATCGCCAGTACTGAGTAGTACCACCACCTGACACTCTGACACTGGACGGTACCATCGCCCAGTCTAGTAATACCACCACTTGACGGAGTCTCAGATACTTAGCTTTGGTAGTACCACCGCTTGATAGGGTGGTACCATCGCTTGGCAGATAATAACTATCGACGGTACCACCACCTAGACCACCTGGGAGACCATTCCCTAGGCAGTTCCACTGCCCTAGTCTAGCAGTGCCACCGCCAGACAAGGTCCATAACCTGGTTGTGCCTTGAATCCGGCTTAAACCAGTCTAATTACCGGCCCAATTGGCTCTTAACAGAGTTAGTAAGATTACCTCCTAAATCTAACCCTAATTACATGCTAATTATGATTCTTATGGCATACATTAAGCAAATCAAGTCTGGTTAGTCAAGGTTTTTTCTAATGAGCTTCTAGCGATCTTCCGATGAACTTTCGACAATCTCTCGGTAATGTTCTAACGGACTCCCGGCAAGCTCCTGGACTTCATGACGATCTTTTTGGCGAGTTCCGACGAGCTTCTTTGGCAAGCTCTTGGACTTCTCAGTCAATTTCGGTAGAACTTCTAACGGACGTCCGAACTTCCGACGAACTCTTGAACTCCCAACGATATCTCAATCTTAACTCCTGTTATCATAGTTAATCCTATACACTTTTTTCAATATATAAATCTGATCAAATAATTTATCAATTGATTTTATCATCAAAATCCAAGATTCAACTTAGGATACCCTCAAATATATAAATGTCTCAAACTAAGTTTCCTACTAGTCCATAACTCAAATAGAGTTGATGGAATCAACTTACTAGGAACCTTATTTAAGATATACATAACTCTTCCAAGAGCTTCACCCAATATTGACTTAAGTACATATGAATAGCTCATCATGCTCTTAATCATATCCGTAAGAGTATGATTTCGACTTTAAGCAACATAATTCTGCTCTAGCACACCTACTAAGGCATATTGAGCATAAATATTATATTTTTCTAAGAATCTAGCATAAATATTGAGCATAAACATTTTCATTAGATTCATTATATTTGTCATAAAATTTATTACCCTTATCGTATCTGATAATTTTAACTTTTCTATCTAATTGTCTCTCTACTTTATTTATGTATACTTCAAGAGTGTTAATAGCTTAAGACTTTTCACGTATTAGAGACACATAGTTATCTCTGGACAAGTCATCTATAAATATAATGAAATATCTTTCTCTATTCAAACAAAAAATATAGAGTAGTCTACGTATGAATTATCTCAAAGAGTTTCTTATTTCTTATGGCATTTTTCTTTGTATGCTTAATCTGTTTTTCCTAATATAAAAAAATAACTTTAAATATATAAGCAAAAAAATATCAATCGAAGTGTCCACTTAAACATACATCATCATTTTTTTTATGGGTTACTCACAAATCCTATTATGAAAGCATATTCTTTAAATACCTTAGGTTGTAATGAATAGATCAACAATCAATACAGTGGAGAACTCAGGTTCTATTAGTTATTTATGAACTCTTTCGCTAACCACTAATAGTATAAATGGATGTAAATACCCTTATCATTTTTTCCTTTTCTTCTCCTAATCACAAGCGATGAGTGACGTCAAGTAATAAGCGTTGAGCAACATTAATGACATTGGACCCCCTCCTCGTAATCATGAGCAGTGGTAAGCAACGACAATAAGCGATGAGGAACGATGTCAATTCTAGCAAATGAAGTAAAGGATTATGAGAATAAAGGTATGAGTGATAATTGAAGGGATATAAATAGTAAAATTATATTTTTATTATTTTTTAAGGGTTACCATTACAAGTTTTAAAGAATACTAGAAGTTCTTAAAATAAGATTATGAATAGCAACAATGGTTGCGAAATATTTTTCTTGGATAAATTGCCCAATTGTTTTTGGGTTACAAAAATAGGTATCTGGTTGTATAAAGTAATATTTTAAATTAAATTAAAAATATTATTTAAATTTTAATCTATATTTTTCAAGAAATCTCCTTCAGTGTTTTGCACCGGTAAGACTACTTGGTTTACCTCTTTTAATTATACATCTAAGTCTTCTTTAGCATGTCTCCGACGTCTTATTATCTCCATCGACGAGAGTAATTAAACTTTTAGATTCCGTCGTATCAAGACAATTTAGCTTGGAATACAAAGATGTTGGATTCGGTTCAAGATGGCATCGCAGAATGGGTGGTCGGTGAGAAGGATTGTGTCAGGAATAGCCGAAGGCAATGTGAAGTGGGTGGTGTTGGGAACTACTGCCACAGACATAAGTTGGATGGGGCGAAACCAAGAATGATAGGAGAGGTCATGCGGGTGCTCAGCTCGGCCATTACTCCCAGCGCATCATCGCCTACTACCAGCAAGAAACATGATCACAACTATTACCAAGGAAAAAAGCAGTGCGGATGAGACGATGGAGAGGACTTGATTCGCTAGACTCTTCCGTGGATCAGGAAAAGTCCAAAAATACTTCGTGCGTAAGATTTAATAAGACAAAGTTCATGCATAAAATGCAGATAAGGTTCATCGCATGCGTGTGGAAAAGAAGGGAAAAACACAGAGAAAAGAGAGGAAAAATTAACATAGAAAACTGGAAGCCGTTGTGGAGATGTGAATGATACTATTTTAAGTCACCCCTTGTCATCTCTGACTCGTATTTCAATCGTCCAGTGTTTCTAGATCCACATCATATGCCACCCTCGAAGGCGAAAAGTAGGGGTAGATTCTCACATGGACGGACACAAGTAAATGGCTCAGATGGTTAACGATTTGCTGCTTATTTGTCCATATATCTTGAAACAGATAGTCAACATTTCTACAACTTGCTTCGCATCTAAAATCCCACGTGTTATTTGATAAAAGTTTGCACAAACTGAGATGCAAACCCGGCAACAAGATGAGCACTTTTGACCTAAAAATGCTAGTGGGCCAAACTCGGTAACTCTGGTATTCACAGCTTAGTTAATTTCCCAGACTTGTAAGATTCACAAATATATGGTAGCCAGACCTGCATTAGCAGCTCTTACAATTTAGCTTGGTTACAATATCACATGTAAGAATAATGCCAGTTCTAAGAGCATGATCTTATGAGCCCCAAGTTGTAGAGGAACTTCTCTGATCTGGATCTGAAGAGATCACCCAGGGAAAACCTCTCACTATCCTCAGGTGGAGAGCTTGGGCCTGCAGCATCCTTGACATGCAGACTGGTTTGACCGATCTCGCTTCTCACGGCGTCGATCATATGGCTCTGTACCGGCTTTCCTGATGCATCCACGACGTAGAATACATTCACAGCCTGAGACCCCCTCGTGGAGACTTCCGCCTGAATGACCGAGAGACCGTTCTCTCGAAAGATGCGGGTGACGTCCGAGAGGAGGCCGACCCGATCTTCGCAGCAGAGCTCCAGCCTTAAGCCCTGGATCACGGAGAATCTCGTCATGGTGGATTTCAGAGGACAACAGGAAGTGGCAAGCGATATACCTCTGTACTTCTTCTTTCGATTGCAGCCTCCAAGCCCTGAATTAATAGCTTCCGCTCGCCTTCAGAGCTAACAGCACACCCATCCATTTTCCTGATGTAGTATTCCTGCATGTAAGTCAAACATATAAAGGAAACATCAGTATAAAGGAAGCATATATTCAAAGGTCAGAAATCTTGTGAACTCAGAGATCCAACGGCATGAAAGTGAGATTGTGCACATTCATCTTACAATTAATTAAGAGATCATTCAAGGACTAGTTAGATTCAGCGCAAGAAAATTTAATGCTTATTGATTGTGTGAGAGACAAAGATAGAATGCGTGCTGCTAACGAGCCATATCTGGGAATAATTGTAATCAGAAGTAAAGGTTCGAGGATAAACCTGACATGCTTCTGGTCCTTCGGTAATTATAGTTGCATGGAAGACAACATATTGCATGTCAGTGAGAGTGCAGACTGTGTCGAAAAGAAGCTTTGGTCGGTCCTTGCAACGTATATTGACGACTGTATACTCCTTCTCGATGCAGTTCTCTACCGTAACAAGGGGTTTGCTATTGCCATCGGTGCCATCTTCCTCCTCCTGGCCCATGTCATCTTCCTTGCGATACTGCTGATCGGCAAGCATCATCTGATGCAGCCTCCTCCCGGCATGCGTTGGTTCCATGGATATTGCCGTCCTCGCACTCTGTTTGTCTCTGTTTCCCTTGAGGACGTAGCGGAGGAGGTGCCTTATCTTCGACAGCCGGTCGGAGTCGTCGATCGGTGCTCCCGTCACCTCGTCGGTCACATAAACCACTGATGCCAATCTTGAATTGTGGGTCCAGACCTCAGCAGCCACGACATTGCACTTGAGGTCGGTGAGGACCGCAAAGATCTCGGAGAGCAGCCCTGGGCGATTTCTTCCGATGAGTTCAATGGAAGTGTGCTTTGCTTCAGCTTGGACGCCGACCGACCTCCTCACAGACTGGTGGCTTAGTGCTCTCGCTTCAAGGGACTGCTCGTCAGGTGAACACACAACACTCTGAAAACTTTTGATCTCAAGTACGACTCCATCATAGAAACAATCGAAAGCAAGATGTACTTGAAGAAACGTAAACACGGCTTCTCATTTAACTAAAACATTAATAATAAAGTTTGAAGTACCAGACGCAGATTTAGTCATGATTTGCAACATAAAACCAGAAAGAGAAGATCAATCAGTTCCAACCATGCTTTTGGATGAGATTTTTGGAGACTGCAGGGACAAATACAACAAATCCGACAATCACATGAACCTAAGAGAAGATTTTTATCTCATTTGTTGTTTGAACCATTCTCAAAGTCATATTTCGTTTGATTAACATTCTGAAAACCACGGCAGATCCAAGAATAAGGGGACTCTAAATCCTGAGATCTTCTTCTATTGGAACACACATGGTTCCTAATAATACTGAACTATCCCAGCTTTACCTGTTGAATGCGGTCAACGAATCCAACATCTGAAAGCTTATTTCCAACTTGGTCCACAACATGGAACACTGCGGAGAAGAAGAGCAAGGATAGATGTCAAATATAAACTCGAGAGACGACACAACTAGGATTAAAAAGCTTACCATCCATAAACCATTCGCCATCAGAGGATATGTAAGCCCTCTTAATGGTGAGCTTCAGATCACTCAAGACCTGCACCACTTCCAGCAAACTCCCTTGCTTATTAGCACTGTCTACCTGCATCAGAAAGCAGAGAAGAAAACGAGCACACATGGAAGGTCACCAACCCAGGAAAGGAGATTCAAAAGACCAAGCTTACGACAGACCAACCTTTACCAAACTTTCTTTCCTACTGGAAGAGTTATCCACAGCAACCCTGCAGAAACCCAAAACACAATGGAAACTCGTCAAGACATCAATTCAACAATAGTCGGCCTCCCAACTCTCGAACCAGGAGAGAGAGAGAGAGAGGGGGAAAAGCTCACCTCGGGGGGTTCATTCGGATGACCAGCTTCTCGTATTCGTCATCAACCTCACTAGAAATGTACCCACAGCTCATCATCGTCGAAGACAGGGATACGATTAGTACCACTCTTGTTTGATCCAGAGGCTGAGGTGAGAATGAACAGAGAGCGGTAAGAGAGAATGCTCAAGTGAAAAGATTCCTCCTTCACTCTTTAAGTGTACTCCAGCCCTCCTCCCTACGCCTCCTCTGTACGATGTCTCCCACCTCATATTTGCTTATGGGGGTAGCACATGTTCCTTTTTCTCCACATTCCTCTCTTTGTGGTGGGGCTTGCGGCTCTCCGGTCAGAGAGAGAGAGAGAGAGAGAGGCGGCAAGGTTTGGCTTTATGACCGCAGAAACTTACCGCACCATGGGCGGCAAGGTTTGGCTTTATGACCTTCTTTGTTACGAGATGGTATAAATAATGGTGATAGGGGCATGGTGCTACCTGTCCATTGTGCATTGCTGCTGCCACTGGAGTGGTCCTCTCTCACCATCCCTGTCGATTCTTTGTGGATTAGGAATCTGCCAATTCCTTCTCTTTCTCCTTTGCACACTTGTCATTTTTCATTGGATTGCCAGATTTACTTGCTTAGAATCCTCACGCCTCTGCTGTCTAGTGGACCTGCCAAAACCACTGGATAAGGTATTATTGTAGGGATCTCGAAAGAGAAAGAGGAGCAAAAGGGTGAATGGCTTTCACGTGGTTATCTTTCCATTGCTCTTCTAATGATTCTACGCTCCCGACTCCCACAATTATTGTTTTCTCACTGATATATATATATATATATATATATATATATATATATGCAAAGGATTCGGCTCAATGCTAAATCTATGTGATATTAATAATCAGAAAGAGTCAAAGAGACTGATAATATACCTAGTTCTTTTATAGTGTGATATGCGATTATTAAGCTGAGGTTGTGCTTAACACCAGGTAAATTTGTCATCCAACCATAAAAGAAAGTCATGGAGGAAATAGAAAGTAATAACTGCACAACTTAGTTTTCCTTTGGTGCTACATGGTTGATCACGTGGTGCTAAGTCGATCTCGCTGTTGGTGTCATGTTTTCTACCTCATAAATTCTATGTCAGTCAGATGGAGGTAACATACCGGCTTGGTATTGATCAAATAAAGGTGGTGTATGATAGCTGTCTATATATCATAGTTCTTAAAATAGTTGAAACATTATTATGATTTGTTGGTGTTGTAGATTTACACCACAGAAAGAAGATAAAATCAATATAGTTTGTTAGTTTTCAACAACTTAACGCGAATCTTTTGTTAATATTCAATAGCTGTATATATATATATATATATGTGTGTGTGTGTACAGTGTCCTTTCAGATTGACATAAGACACACTAAGCAAGCAGTTAAGGTCATCGTTAAAAGACAAGCATGCAGTGTCGCTCCTTCTGTCCCACCCTCAGAAAAATACTGTCTCCTATTTAAGCCTTTGTTGGACCCACGCGTGCAGCAGCCGCATAAGAAAACACTTGACCATCCTCACCAGCAACTTTTCTTGGATCTTTTGTTCTATTCGCCACGATAATGCGTCGTGATATGGGTGTCACATTCTGCTTCTCGGCAACGATAACCGATGAGAATTGGTTTCAATGAAACGTCGACGTGGATAACACTTTCTCTAAAGTCATTCTTCCGATTCTAACGAGAGTGAGGTAGAAATTAATGGGAGATGAACAAAACAGTCTTTTGATTAAGGGAAAAAGAAATCCCAGCCATAACATCTAGCTCTAAGCGTTCATCCTTGGATAAAATAAAAGGACAAGGAAAAAAGAATCGAGAGACAAGCTCTGATTCAGCATCCTGCATGGGGATGACATATTGAGCACTAATTTCGCTGGCTGAACCAGATTCTTTTTATCTGACTGCTTTATTCTGAAACCTAACCCTTTTTTTTCTGTACCTGTTCTATTCTTAGATTCCAACCGAGTATCTCATCAAGTCTTCTTGGTTATGTCTGACCAAATATTCGGTCAAGAGCCAGTTGTAATTACGTGAGTCCTATTCACATTCTAGTCATCTAGTGACAACAAGATCCATGCCTTACGCAGGAATCTCCCAAAGATATATTCTCACAAAGACCAAAGAATATGATACTATTTAATGGAGCTCCTTCCTGTCCATTAGTTTGAAGGCCACAGGATTCCATGCAGGAATCTCCTTGCTTAGTTGGTGGTGTCCATTTGCACAGGCTGGCCTTAAAATACCTTTCGGCAGCAAGATATATTATTATATGCATTTTCTTTTAAGATTACGATATGTTATAAAAAAAAAAAAAAAAGGAAGAGTGGTGAAAGAAAAGAAGATGAACTTCAAATTTGTTTCCATGCCAGATTCATTCACAACAAAACTGCAAACCATTCAGTGTCATCCATCAAATTCTCAAAGTGGTCTTATATTTTTTTTTCCCCTTATATACATATTCCAATGCAAATTAATAAATGTTCACGTAAGGCCATACAGTATTTTGTATTTCAGTATGTATTGTATTATATGACTAACCAATTACTAGAAATAAAAATACTTGAAAAAAAAATTTAATGAAAAATGAGTTTACTATAGATTTCACATACATATAATTGAACTGTGTGAATATTATAATATGTTTCATGAATTATTAGAAACCATCGATTAACACTTTTCCAAGATCTTCGCTTTCTATTATGAATCCAATAGTAAAAATCTTATGAAAAATTTGACTAAATTTTCTATTGATCTTTTGAATAACATAGAGTTATGCATAGACAAGGGAGGGAGGAAAAAACAAAGGATAACCATAAACTTGTTCATTGTCAGTACTACGATAACCTAAGAAAATAAATGAAGCGCATGGAGAGAAAAGAAGAGAACAATTGCTTTCTTTTTGTTTTGGAAACAAAGCAAAAGGAAAATACATTCTTGTCTCGTTTGGGTTGTTTAATTAAATTAAAAAAGATAAAATACTTCAACGAGACAAAGAAATGCTAACCGGACTATCACCACGAAACAACGTTTTATGTAAGGATAGGCAGTGTTAAAAACAAGGCAACTAGAAGACAGCCAATTGAGGCAGAGTTGTCCTTATACTTGAATGTTCAGATTATGAGTTCTTATTAGTGAGTTATATAGGTACTTCTGATATTTAAGCTTGTGCAGCTTGAACTTGTTGTTGGAATCGACCAGTGTTTTTAGATTTATGGAGCCAGAGTCATATGAGGATAGAAAATTTTAATATGAAAAGATTTCTATGTTAAGGAAAGATATTTTTGAAAATCAAAGTTTGGTTTTTTCTTAAATAGTCCACATATTTCTGGGTTTTGATTGAGAAAGTATATGAGAAATTGCCTTAAATGCTTCCAGAGTTACTTTCCAGTAGATTTAGAGAGGGTGAATGCATGTATAAGGGGATTAAGCATATGTTTGATTAACTCAAGGAAATTTGTAGTTCCATGAAGAATTTGATTTTTCTTCATGATATCAAAAAAGAGTGTGTTGAACTAAGGTAAACATTGCATAAATTATTTTTTGAACCTATTTTATTATTAATTTTGTAGATTTTTTCTTTTAATATCAAGGTTTTCTCCTCCTCACCCCTCAAAAAGTAATATGAGAACCTGATAGATACAAGATTATTAGAGTCTAAATAAGGATTTGAGGCTTATTTATATGAACCTTATTTCGAAAAAAAAATGGAAGAAATTTTTTTTTCTGTGATAAATGAAAATAAAGGACCTCTTGTTCATTAAAGCTTAGCAAAATCATTACAGAGACAAGCATATGAATCCAAGAAGATAGGCGATGAAGATTGTAAGGAACTTTAGGATTAAATGGAACTTTTATAAGAGGCATGAGATAGACAAAAATACTCATCAAAAGGGATTTTGTTAAGGTTAACAAGTATTTTTATATCTAAAACCAGGATCCTTAAAGGATAATAAATTCAAGTATAGGAAGATTTTTGCAAGGAAAGAAACTTTGAAAATTAGGGTTGATTATTCTATTAACGCCTCATGTATTTTAAAATTTTAATGGGGAAAAAGTGTAAAATATATATATATATTGAGTGCTCCTAGAGATTCTTTCTATTAGTTTTATAAAGAATATAAAAATTCTTTAGGATTTATGTAAAAAATATATTAAAGGATTCATACATTGGTACAAGGAAATTTACTATTTTTGTTCTCACATGATTTTTCCATGTCAACCCAGGTCAATAGTACCAAGACACAAAAATATAATCGTTTTTGAATGTATATATTATTGTTGATTGTCTGAATTATACTTTTAAAATTGCAAAAAGAAATCTAAAACCTTAAAATCTCAATCTAGAATTAATTTTCAAGAGTTTCCAGGTGAATTTAGATATTTTTGACTTCAAATGACTTCAGTTACTCTGATTTTTGACCTACTTTTTAAAATCTGTATAACCCCATTCAATCAATATAACTCATCCTAAAGAAAAAAATCATCAAGATTTGTTATAATACTGCCTGCAAGCACATAAAATGAGTTATTAGGCTTGCAACCCATGAGATGAGGGGGTAATTGATACAAAAATCCAATCGAATACAATTTTACTTGTTAATAGGCTAAAATTAGTGAAAAATATGATTCTAAAGTTATAAAAAAATAATTTCAAAATGGTCAAATCTCATTCTAGAACTAATTTTTAAGACTTTTAGGTGAATTTCGATATTTCTAGCTTCAAATGACTTGAGTTACACTATTTTTAAATAAGACTAAATTAATTTTTGAACTTTTTCAAAATCAATGCCTCTCAACATAAAAAAAAAAAATCAAACTTTATTAAAAAACTTTGTACAAGCATATAAAATAAGCTTTTAGACTGCAAATTAATAATTCGAGCTTTTCATAGGCTTAAATTAGTGAAAAACATAATTTTAAGGTAAAAAGTTTCAAAACTACCAAATCTCAATCCAAAACTAATTTTGAAGAGTTTTAGGTGAATTTATATTTTTTTTGGTTCAAATTATTTGAATTGCACTTATTTTGAATGGGGTTACAATGATTTTTGACACCATTGTCAAAATTGGTGTAACCCCCACTTAACGTAGCTCAACTTCAAATAATTTTATTTTCGTAAAGAAAATATTACAAAACTTTCTATAAGCATATAGAATTAGTTTATAGACTTTAGATCCATGAAATGAGGGGTAATTGAAAAAAAACAAAAATCAAATTTAGTATAATTTATGCTCTTAATAGTCTGAAATTAAATAATATTATTTTAAAATTTTAAAAATTCCAAACTATCAAATCTTATTCTAGAATAATTTTCAAGAGTTTAAGGTGAATTTAGATGCCTTTAATTTCGAGTGACTTGAATTTTATACTAATTTTTGAACACTATAAAAATTTATTGTTACCCCATTGAAGATTAGTATAAGCCAACTTCAAAAAAAAAATAATCTAAATTCATTAAAAGAACTTAATAAAAGTATATATAATGAGTTCTTAAGCTTTTTAATCCATTAAATGAGAGGCTAATTGATAAAAATAGATTTAACACAATTTTAGATTTTAATAGTTGAAGTTTATAAAAATATTTTTTAAGCTTCAAAAATATTTCAGAACTATCAAATCTCACAATAGAACTATTGTTTTAAAGTTTGTGTAAACATAGATATATTTGACTCCAAAGGACTTGAATATTAAATTAGGTTATAATAATTTTGATCTACTTAGTAAGATCAGTAAAACCTCATTCAAAATTAGTGCAACTAAACTTCAGTTTATTTTTTCATCAAGATTCATTCCAAAACACCATACGAGCATATAAAATGAGTTTTTAAATTTCAAAATCCATGAAATAAAGGGGTAATTGGTAAAGAAAATAAAATTTAGCACAATTTTAACTTTTAATTGGTTTAAATTAGTGAAAAATATTATTTTAAGCTTCAAAAGGAATTTGACAACTATAAAATCTCATTCTAGAACTAATTTTCTAGAGTTTTAGGTAAATTTAGATTTTTTTTTTATTTTAAGTAACTTTAGTTATAATGATTTTGAATGGGTAACCCTGATTTTAAAATCACCCATTATTCAAAATCAGCATAACTCAATATAAAAAAAGCAATCATCAAGATTCATTCAACAACTTCGTACAAGTATACAGAGTGAGTTTTTGGACTTCAAATCCATGAAATGAGGGGCTAATTATTAAAAAAAATCAAATTTAATGGACTGGAATTAGTGAAAAAAAAAACCAAAACTATCAAATCTTACTCTAGAATTTATTTTCAAAACTCCAAATGGCATTAGTTATAATGATTTTGGATGAGGTACGCTAATGTTTGTCCCCCATTCAAAATTTGTGTAATCTCATTCAAGATCAATATGACTCAATTTTAAAAATAAAAACTCATTATAATTCATTACAAAACTTCATACAAGCATATAAAATGAGCTTTTAAGCTTCAAATCTATGAAATGACGGGTTAATTGTAAAAATATGTAATTTAGCATAATTTCAATTAAGGCTAAAATTAGTGAAAAAATAATTTCAACATAAAAAGGTCAAAAACTGCCAAATATTTTTCGAGAACTAATTTCCAAGAGTTTTAGGTGAACTTAGTTATTTTTGGGTACAAAGTGACTTGAATTACATTGATTTTGAATGTGGGATACACTGACTTTTTACCCCCTATTAAAGATCAATGTAACTCAACTTAAAATAATGATGGGCTAATTGAATAAAATTAAAATTAAAATATTTTTTTATTTTAGGTTGAAGTTAGTGAAATCATTTTAAGATTAAAAACAATCTAAATCTCATTCTTGAAATAATTTCTAAGATTTTCCGGTGAATTTTGATATTGTTGGCCTTGAATGACCTGAATTACACCTATTTGGAACGAGGATGCACTAATTTTGACACCTTATTCAAAATTTTAAAAAATATTTTTTTGATAAAACTCAAATTCAAAATAGATTTTTTTCCACCAAGGTTTATTCGAAAACTTCATTCAAGGATGGGGGCGAGCTCCTAGGTTTCAAATTCATTAAACAATTAAATTGATAAAATATTATAAAGTACCAATATTGTAATCTCATTCTAGAATTGATTTTAAAGGTTTCAGGTGAATTAATATTTTTTTGGCTATATATGACCTGAGTTACATTAATGTTGAATTGATTTATGCTGATCTTTTACCCCCTTTTCAAAACTAGTGTAACCATACTCCAAGATAGGTGTAACCCAACTTTATAAAGGCATATAGCACATCTTTCTTACAAAACTTTATAAAGGCATATAGCACATCTTTTTGGGCTTCAAATTCATAAAATAAACAAGAATTGATAAAAACAACATAATTTCAGCTTTTTGTAGGCTGAATTTGGTGAAAGATACAATTAAGGTATAAAAAAATTTAAAACCACCATATTTAGAACTAATTTCTAGGGTTTTATTTTTTTTATTTTTTTTGCTTCAAATGACTTGAGTTACACTAATTTTGAATAGGGTCACACTCATTTTTTTTACCCTATTTTCAATATCCATCTAACCTAATATAAGATTAATGCAACTCAACTTGAAAAGAACTTTGTTCAATAAGATTGATTATAAAACTTTATACTGTTAGGATCAAGTCGACACTAGGGGAGAGTGAATTAATGCTGATAATAAAAACGTAGGTTTTGAAAAGATGTCAAATAAAAAATTTTGTTTCAATTTAAACCCATATTAAAAATACGTTAATCGTAAAGAAGGTGTGAAGGAGAGTAAGCAGCCAAGTCAATAAACAATACGAAGCAAAAACAGAATAAGAATGAATAGGAATGACAATATAGAGATCACATTGGATTTATAGTGTTAGAGCTAGCCTCAGGAAATTTACCACAAGGTAATTTTGGCAACCCAACAAAGACAATAAAGCGGAAGAATAAAAGAAGCGACAAGAACACCAGATTTACGTGGTTCAGTCAATTGACTTTGACCTACATCCATGGACGAAAGAGGAGCAAATCACTACTATAAAAGGGACAATTACAAACGCATTAGGAAGATGTTCCTAGGCCAAAAAACACCCGAAAATACTAAACAAGAAAAAACCCAAAGTATAAGTCCAAACTATTTAACTGAGTATGGACTTAAACCAAAATAAATACTTAGGTTTTCTTGTGGTGCTTGTGGTGCTACTTGTGGCGCCTATGGTGCATCTGACTTCAAAGCCTAGGTCCTTATTTATAGTTCTAATACGAGACAACAAGTCTGATTTTCCTGATGTGGGACTATGGGATTTGCCAAACTAACAAATCTCCACCTTGGCATGTCCGAACAAAACTTGCTCCACCTTCTTCATAAAAACCCCAACCGGCAATCACTAACAATGAACACCAACCAAGTCCAAGCACTGCTTGAACTTGTAAACCGGAAGAGGCTTCGTAAGCATATCAGCTTGATTGTCCTTCATATGAATTTTCTGAACAAGGACCTTTCTTTCAGCAATGGTATCCCATTTGCATCCAACAATTTTCTTACCCGAAGGCGGCTTCACAAGATCCCAAATTCTATTCTGATGGAGAGATTCTATTTCTTCATTCATCGCAATCAACCACTTAGCGGAATTATCACAAGAAACTGCATCTGAGTAGGTAGTAGGCTCACCAACTTCACTTGTTTCTTCTGCAATAGACAAAGCATATGCAACCAAATTTACATATCTTTGTGGTGGTCGAATATCTCTCCGTGGTCTATCCTTGGCTATGGAATATTGCTCTTCCTCTGGAGCAACTACATCAGTAGACTCGGGACCATCTACTAGCATTCTTTGAGTAGAAGAGTTCGACTTAAAGGAATCTGAACTACCAATCTCAAGCTCCACCTGCTTCTGCGCACTATCATTTGTACAACTAGTAGAATCCTTTTTGGAAGATAACATAAACAATTCATCAAAAGTAACATCTCTACTGATTATAAATTTTGGGGATTTGGGATCAGGACACCATAATCTGTATCCTTTCACCCCAGAAGCATACCCAAGGAAAATGCACTTTTTAGCCCGAGGCTCTAATTTTCCTTCATTTACATGCATGTATGCTGGACACCCAAAAATTTTTAAATCAGAATAATTAGCAGGAGTACCTGACCAAACTTCCTCCAGAGTTTTAAAGTTAAGTGCTGCAGAAGGAGCGCGGTTGACAACGTAACAGGCCATATTAATCGCCTCTGCCCAAAAGTCCTTTATCAACCCTGCATTTGAGATCATACACCTCGCTCTCTCCAAGAGTGTTCTATTCATACGTTCGGCCACACCATTTTGTTGAGGCGTCATCCTAACAGTGCGATGCCGAACGATTCCTTCATTTTTGCAGAATTCTTCAAAATCACCTTCACAAAATTCCATGCCATTATCTGTTCGAAACCGCTTAATATGTTTACCTGTTTGCTTCTCAATCAAAGCCTTCCATTGTTTAAATGTTAGAAAAACATCATTTTTATGCTTCAAAAAATAAACCCAAACTTTCCTGGAATAATCGTAAATGAAAGTCAACATATACCTGGCACCACCCTTAGACTGAACATGAGCTGGACCCCAAAGGTTTGAATGAATATAGTCAAGAGTACCTTTCATTTTGTGAACTGTCGGAGAAGTAAAGCTGACTCTTTTCTGCTTTCCAAAAATGCAGTACTCACAAAAATCAAGTGGCCCAGTACTCTGTCCGCAAAGTAGACCCCTTTTGCTCAATATGCTCAAACCTTTTTCGCTCATATGACCCAAACGCATATGTCATAATTTGGTGATGTCAGAATTAGACAATGATGATGATGAGACTGCAACTGAACCTGTGACAGTAGTTCCCTGCAGAATATACAAGCTACCAAACCTACAAGCTTTTATAACAACAAGAGCACTTCTAGAAACTTTCATAACTCCTCCTTCAG